>NW_005871524.1:145354-214252 GCF_000147115.1 Myotis lucifugus | reverse complement strand
TCTTGAGTTTTTAGCCTCACAAATTACAGGAGTGCTAAATCTATAAGAAATTGATGTGGAAATTAGGAGGCAGCCAGAACTTAGTGTGGTGATGAGCATGAGAGAAACTAAGGAAAACAAGATTGATTATTAAAACAAATTATTAAGGCAGTCAGAAGTAGGTTTAATAAGCTCCAGGAAAACCATCTGAAACATGGGAAGGAGCAAATTGAATCTCCAAGTGTGGGATTGCATATCAAAGGGTGAGCTTCACCTTCCTTAAGAACAGTCTCAGTAATTTAACATGTCAGAGAGATTTCAATGATCCACTTACTGCCGTTTTAATTAATTTTTTCATCCATGTGAAAGCACTCAATTAATGCTTTACCTCCTCCCCATATGTTCTAAGATTTGCCAGTTACATTTCAATATAATGCATCGTTGCAGTGGTAGAATGTTAGGAGTGAGTTTTATTTTCTTGTTTTAACACCTAAGATCAAGACAATATAATATTTTTGAAGACTCTGACTTGCTTAACAGGATGGAGAATGACACGATACCTACTGGGTCGCTGGTTCTCAGTCACAGGTGATTCTGCCCTCTTCCTCTATGAATATTTGTGAATGTCCAGAGATATTTTGGGTGCCGCAACTGGGACCATGCTACTGGCATCTAGTGGGTATAAGGCAGGGGAGCTACTAAGTAATCTGCAATGCAAATATAGTCTCCCACAACAATGAGTTATCAGAAACAAAATGCTAGCAGTGCTGAAATTGACAAGCTATATTAAATGAAAGATTAATGCTGCTTCAACTATATGAAACATTTGCTTTATACTGAATAAACCCCGTTTTTTCTGATTATATACAAATGATAGATACTTTTTAAAAAATATCTGTTTCAATGGAGATTGAATGCTCTAGTTCAGTTGAATACTACTCTGTAATAGGGCAAGGCAGAGGCAGATAAGAGAAGAGAAAAGCTTAGCATTCTACCTCTATGAAAGAAGGGATCTGAATTCAAATTGAAGAAAAGGGAATAGAGATGTGAGTGGATAAAGAACTGAACATTTTGAAAATGATCATAAGGAAGACAGGAATTCAGGTGGGGAATGACCAACAATGCCTGCTTTTATAACCAAAAGATTTATGGAGGAATTGAAATGTTGGCCTAATTTGTATTGAGCAAACAGATGCTTGTGTGTGTGTGTGTGTGTGTGTGTGTGTGTGTGTGTGTGTGTGTGTGTTTTAAGTAAATACTTATAGGTCTTCAGCCTACCACAAGTGTGAGGAGTTTCAGCTGAAGAGGGTCAGCAAGGAGGGCTTATCTTTTTTCTGGTAACCATTGCTTTTGTTCTCAGCATGTCTATTAATAAAAAATAGATGAATAGAAGCTGAGAGGAGATATGAAAAAACTTTCTATGAAGGCACAAAGGATATAACAAAAATGAGCAGATATCTGCTTGAAAAAAAATCCTGAAATATTCAATCTAGTATTTTTGTGATATTTAAAAACATATATATTTAGTGAAAAACTGAGAAAATACTATAAGCCCCAGACAATTTTCTATAAAGACAAGTAGAAAAAAAAAAGTCTATGTATTGAAAATTAGTTTATCTGAGAGAGAACCCAGCAAACCTGACCCATGCCCCCTCTTTTTTCCTGGATGGGGAAGAGTGCATAGGATGTAGAGTCTCCTCAATAAAAAGTATTCTCCTCTTCAAATACCTTTCAGCTTTTTATTTGCAAAGCAAACAGGGAAAGACATGTCCCGTGTGTGTGTGTGTGTGTGTGTGTGTGTGTGTGTGTGTGTGTGTGTTAGGGACAAAGATTAGTTATAGAGATTAGTTTCTACCTTGATTAACTAGTTTCCTAATTTCAACCACTATTTCTTTGTTTATTTTAGCTTTGGGGCAGAAGACTATTATAATGGGTTATATTGGTATATTATTTAAATTAACTTTAAGACCTCAATCTGTGTTCAGCCATCTTTCCAACTTTGCTCATTTTTTTAAATCCCAAGTATCATATATCTCTCTAGATAGGTAGATGATAGATAGATAAATAGATAGATGATAGATAGATAGATAGTAATAATACAATATCAGCTATATAGATATGGCCTTTTCCTGTGCATAAACCCACTTGGGTTTTTATTTAAATCAAATTCAAGGGAGAATTTAAGTTTCAAATAATAACTTTCTTTTACTTTGCAATACAATGGATACTAAATAAAATGAATATTAAATATTTTTTATTCTTTATCAGTCAGTTTAGTATAGTCCGACTCAAATACACAGAGAGTGTTAGAGTTCCCTCAAGTTATCTTCCACAAGAATGAGTGCAGTTATGTTAGCATCTCTGAAGTTGAATAAATTACATATACCTCACTTTATTTTTTTTTATTTTTTTAAAATATATTTTATTGATTTTCTATAGAGAGGAAGGAAGAGAGATAGAGAGTTAGAAACATCGATGAGAGAGAAACATCGACCAGCTGCCTCCTGCACATCTCCCACAGGGGATGTGCCTGCAACCCAGGTACATGCCCTTGACCGGAATCGAACCTGGGACCTTTCAGTCCGCAGGCCGACGCTCTATCCACTGAGCCAAACCGGTTTCGGCCATATACCTCACTTTAAAAAGTCTAAATGGCCAACTGTACAGAGGATGAACACAGTATTGGTCTTAAGTCTCCACAGATGACAGACCTTGGAGAGTTACTCCAATAAAAAATGATGATTTTGAAGCCAGTTTAGTTTAATCCTATCTATGTTTTTATCACCAAAGGCCATAAGACAGTCTTCATGGTGACTTATAATAGAAGAAACTAAGAACTCTTCCTTTGTTTATACTTGACAGAATATGCATTTATACCAGTTTTCCAAAATATACATCCTATAAGCTTGTAATAAATTAGGAAGAAATATTCATTAAGAGCAGGGGGTGGGGAACCTTTTTTCTTCCAAGGGCCATTTGGGTATTTATAACATCATTTGTGGACATACAAACTTATCAAATTAAAAATTAGCCAGCTATATTTGGTCAAACATTTAATTTACTCACCCCTACTGCCTTGGCAGGGCCAGTCCAAATGATTTTACCGGACTTATACGGCCAGCAGGCTGGGTGTTCCCCACCTCTGATTAAGAGGGTAATCATTGCATTAATAGCGAACAATAAATTTGGGGGAATAAAATATTTTATGGGGTGATCAATGATGATGTTTGACATTTATTTTTTGTTTTCCCTCCTGGATACATATTTAAGACCAAACTTTCTAGCACCATGACATGGGCATGGTTAATAATTCTTGAGTAGAAGTAACATATATCCCTTCTGGAACCTTTATTTCAGTATAATACTGCCCAGAGCTCTATTTTTCTCTGCCAAGGCCATTGGTAATACTCCAGGTTGCACATGGCCCATCAGCCTGAGCCGCTTAATAAGACAGTGACTAAGGAAACTTATTTTAAAGGTTAGAATTATGCTCTGCATATCACTAAGAGTGTGGGAAACAGTTTATTGTCTTCACTAGCTGATAAGCATAGACAGAGAACCCCCCACCCCCCAAGGCTGGGTGCCTTTGAAGCCCTAGCAAAGGTGGGAGCTAGGTGCCACCTCTGTTTGTCCAGACAGTGGTAGCTGAAGCAACTTCCCCATTTATTATTATGTAAATCCTTGCTGATGGGCTAGTCTGCCTGTTGCTGGGGGTCACCTGCCTAAGGACTATGCTATGGGTGTATCCCAGATCAATAAAAGCTTGGTGAGGCCTGAGCACGGGTGGAAGTCCTTCCCCTTGAGTTGGACTTGCCCGCCTGGCCCCCCAATATTTGTAATTATCTCTTGTCTTTTCTCTTTCATTTGTGTGCGGCTCCTCTTCCAGGTCCTGAACCCTGAACCACGCGGGACGTGGAGGGAAACACATTCAACAAAGAGGCAACTCATTTGGTAAAACTATTGTGTGTGCCTACTTGGAAGGGAGATAATGTCCTGTGGTAAATAGAAAAATAGGTCCCTAAATATGCCCATGTTCTAATCCCCCATGCCCATGAATACATTACCTTACATGGCAAAAAGATTTTGCAGATGTGACCAAGTTAAGGTTCATGAAGTGGAGTACTCCCAATGTAATACAAAGGGTTCTTCATTATAGGAGGCTCAGTCTTAGAGAGGAGATAGGATGAGGGGGACAGAGGTTACAGTGGTTCTCAACCTTCCTAAGGCCGCGACCCTTTAATACAGTTCCTCATGTTGTGGTGACCCCCAACCATAAAATTATTTTTGTGGCTACTTCATAACTGTAATGTTGCTACTGTTATGAATCGTAATGTAAATATCTGATATGCAGGATATATTTTCATTGTTCGTGACCCACAGGTTGAGAACCGCTGGTTAGAGTGATGTTCCTGGAAGACGGAGGTAGGCACTACAAGCCAAGGGATGCAGGTAACCTCCGGGAACTGGAAAAGGCAAGGGATAGGATCTCTCCTAGGGCCTCCAGAGCAAGCCAGCCCTAATTTTATCACCATAGGACCAATTTTGGATTTCTGAACTCCAGATATGTAAGGTAACACATTTGTGTAATATAGTATATTACTGACTTGTTCCTCCTGAATATGATTCTAAAAGTGATGGCACAAGATCCACAGACATAGATTCAGAAATGTTTTCCAGACCATGGTGCAAATAAGTCAAGGAAAGCAGATAAGAAGGAAACAAATATCAAATCCCACAGAAAATAACATTTCTTTATTGAACATTGTAGAAAAAAAAAGAATTGTTGGGATAAGTGAGAGCTATGGTGTTCACTTGGTGGTTTTTTTCTGCCTTACATATGCTATGGTCTGAATGTGTCTCCCCAAAATTCATATGTTGAAATCCTAACCTCCAATATGATGCCATTGAGAGTGGAACCTTCATGAATGGGATTAGCACACTTTAAAAAGAGACTCCAGAAAACTCCCTAGTCTGTTCAGGCATGTTAGGATATAGAGAGAAGGTGCCCTATGAATGAGAAAGCAGCCCCTCACTAGATACTGAATCTGCTGGCACCATGATGTTTGACTTTCAGCCTCTGGAACTATGAGAAATATATGTCTGTTGTTTATTAGCTCCCCTCTCTGTGGTATTTTGTTATATCAGCCAAATGAATTAAGATAGCATATATTAAGAGCAAAATTCAAATTGTTGAGTAGACAAGCTCCTCTGATTTTCAGATTTTGCTTTATTAATCATGGGTGTTTTTGTGTAACTGAGCACCAGGGAAAGTTGTGAGGTCATAACGGTGCTTTTAGTTTGCATAATGTCAGGGATTATCTTCATGAGCACAAGTCCTAGGGGCAGAGGTCATCTTGGCTAGAAATTTTTAATTGATAGGATGGCCGCTGTTAGCTGTTGAAAGGATTATTGTTCATGGTGCAATCATGACCTCAGTCATGGTAGATACAGATTTTAATGAAGATGACATTTTATTTATTTTTTTTTTGTATGGGACTTGTGCAGTCACAGCTAGAATCCAGTGTTATTTGGAACACTAAAGCTTCTCATAAGCAACCACCTTTATTTTACTTGTTTAAATCTTATTCACTATTTATATGTCAGCTTACAGTTAACCTCCTGAGGCAACCTTCCGATTACATCCCTGAGAAGTCCAGAAATTAGCTATATAATTGCTATATAATTTAAGGGTACTTCTCACTTGTCTCTCTGTGTGTATGTGTGAGTGTGTGTGTGTGAACACCATAAGAGTTTACGTTCTGTCTGTTTTTACTGACTGCAATTAATTTATGGAATGATCAACTTCCTTCATTTTCAGCCATTATGGAGCATGAGTGTGTGTATCCCCTTCCTACACTAACATAGCAGAGGCGAACTCATGAACCAGATCAGAACCATCAGAGCCTTATATCCTTTTAGCTATAGTCAGTGATTGCTTATGATGAAAAAAAATAGTAATATTAAAGAACACCTTGTGATACATTCTGGAATGATTATGAAAGAAGCCAAAGGAGATTATGAGCTTTGTGAATCATGTAGGCTTAGAAACCAAGAAATGCTGTGGTCACTTTGTCAAATTCTGCAGAAGAAAAAGGGAAGCAGGGAGATGCAGACAAAGAATAAATTCTGGAAGTTCTGTTTAAGTATCTGGGTCTGGATCTAGCCATGCCTGGAAGTAGAGGCACCTATGCATTTTCCAGGAAAGTGAGTGGATAATTCACTTCCTACCTTTTCATCTTAAATTAATTGAGCTATATTTCTTTTACTTTCTATCAAAATAATCATAATATACTATCTTGGTATCCTCAGCACATAAAATATGCTATTTTCTGAGCACTTAGCATTTGCTACATGTTGTTCAGTGAGTGTCTCAGTCAAGATGGGCTGTCGTAACAAAATACCATAGACTGGGTTGGTTAAATAACATACATTTATTTCTCATGGTACTGGAGGCTGAAAGTCTGAAATCAGGGTGCCAGCATGCTTGGTTTTGGTGAGAGTCCTCATTCTGGCTTTTAGATGGCCACCTTGTCACCGTGTACACAAATGATGTTGGGAAAGAGTGAGCAATCTCTCTGGTGCCTCTTCTTATAAGAGCAATAATCCCATTATGAGGGACCAAAGCTCACGATGTCATAAAAGATTAATTATTTCTCAAAGTCCTCATCTCCAAATACCATCACATTAGAGGTTAGCAATTCAAAATATGAATTTTGGAGACACACAATTGGGTCCATGGAAGTAAGAAACTGATTAAATAAGGAAATAAGAAGTTTTACAATATCTTTAGTAGTTGTTTGAAAATAAAAAAAATATTAGGCTGGCCAAATTTCTGAAATAAACCTTATAATGATGATTATAGTCACTTTATATGGTATTCCATTGATTAAACCCCACCCTTACTTAAAAACAGAAATATTAGGGTCACAACTGGAGGATGGAGAATAACAAATGGTTTAAGACTTAAATCACAGATTAATTTTATTAGACAAAATCTAAGTTCTGCTGAGTACTTGCCAGATATTTATAAGATTTCAAAGCATAGGTTAATGAGTAGTTTCCCAATTCCATATTTTGAGAATATTAACATCCAATATCCATTAGACAAAGAAATTTCTTTAAGAATGAATTATTGATTATAAATAATACTAGAGGCCTGATGCAGGAAACACATGCAAGGGGCTTGACCCTCACAGCCCCGGCTTCATCCTAAAGGTCGTCCTGAAGGACATCTGGAAGGTGAAGGTCGTTTGGCGGTCTGGTCTAATTAGCATATTATGTTTTTATTATTATAGATACTAGTCTAATGCTACTATGTTGGTAACATGTACTGAAAGCACAATGCTTAATGGCTTATGTAAAAGAAATTTGCGTGCATGAAATATTTGAATGAAGAACAGCATTCTCAAGAATGCCTGACTTCATCATTATTTGCAGGAAATGAAAACAGTATTTACAGAAGCAAATGAGAGTGAGAAGGATGTAGATTCCTGGTGGAAGGAAACAGAATTTCTGATCACTGCAAACTCCTCATGGTTCTGTAATACTAGCAATGAACAAAGCAACCTCACGGTCATTAAAATTGCCAGTCAATGAAATCCTTACTGTGATGTAAAAAAGAAAAGGATCTATTTCAAATGTTTCTGCTCTCTTATTTTCTTTGTAGAAAGTAAGCCAAAACACAAATATTTTTCTACTCTTTGGTTCATTTCTGTTTCTATTCAACTAAAATAATTCGTATAGCAGATAGAGCTATGAAGGACATTTTATATAGGCTAATCTGTTTCCTCTGTAAACTGACCAGAATATTAGAGAAGCAAATCCCCATGTAGAATTTAATTCATTTTCCTCTTTCAAGAGTCTTCACTGCAGAGCAGAGCCTGTGGTTACAGAGCATCAAGTGCATTTTTTATTATTCTGATCTGAGGCCAAGCATCCTGAAGAGTTTTGACAAGATCAAACCCTACGCTCTTCCCTACTCCTACAAATGCCCTTTCACACTGATTCTGTACGTGCCTGTTGGTACAGTGTTTTCCAAAAAAAAAAAAAAAGAACTGGACTGTGCAACATTCAAAGCTGTGATTCAGCTTTAGCAACCCTTATGATAATACATACAAGCAACTGCTCTCAGATAAAGCTGAATCACTCATGTTATCATTCCAGCTATCTTCAATTGTGTGATTGGTGGAATATCAATTCAAATCTTATTCTTTAGAAAATATTATTTATTGTGTTAGTAATTAAACTGAATGGATTTGAGGCCCTGCAGAATTAGAATATGGTTTTAGTATTAAACACTAACTGTATAGTCTTAGACAAGTTACTTTGAGGTTCAGTTTCCTTATGTATATGATGAGTGTATTCATTATTGCCACATTTAAACTTCCATTTCTTGCGCTATGGTAGATTATGTATCCAAAATAATCACATAAAAGGAAGTGATTATTTTTGCTACAAAATATGCAAAAATATATGTATACTAAGCAATATTTTAAAAGTCCCAAACCTTATAAGTATCCAAAATATTAACCAAGTTATGGCAAAATTATACCAAGAAGTAGTAGGTAACTGAAAAAATAAGTTATATCTTTATTTATCATAGTGGAATATATTCAGATTATACTGCTATATAATATACTGCTATATAAAGTATGTGTGAAAGGCTAAAATTCATCAAAAAGAGAAGCATTTTTTTATATTTAAATCTGTTAAAATGCCAAAAGATTATACATAAAACAAAGCAAATATACCCAATAGCAAAGAGTTAATAGGACAGATAAAGAGAACATATTTAGACGCTGGATTTTTTTAGAATATGCCATTTTTTTAGATTTTTCTTTTTAATCATATAAATAATTTATAAAATTTTAGACAAAATTAAACTCAAGTTAGTGATATTTAAAACCAATGAGTGATTTTAATGGCAATGAGTACTTCTAGTTTCTAGATGATTTATGGGTTCCTTAGAGAAATGGCTGGTTCTTGGTTGGAGAATGAAACATGAAATTAGCTGAGAATACCTTGTAGGAACAGAAAAAAAAAACTACCAAAGACTATGGGGATCATGTTTAAGACTCAGGAGCCACCCTATAGAAATACTACTAGCCAACCATGAAATAATCAGACACCAGTAAAGAAAATGTCAACAACTAGCAGGATATAAGGACAATGATAATCTCCATACAATCACACAAACCATTGTAAGATGAGAGTGAATCAACTCAGCACTTTGAAAATATCCAATAAAGATAAAGAACCAAGTATTTACACTGTATTCTCTATACGGTTTAAAAGTAAAACACCCAAAGCCAGCTTTTAACCTTGGGTGATTTTACTGAACACAGGAGACTTGCGCCTCTATGTTGATGGCAGAATATTGTACAAAGAATTAGAAATGAACCCTCATACCTGGCTAAGGAGGAAACTCTGAAGGGAAGGTTGGGGAAATAAAACACCCTTCTGAGAATTTATAACAACAAGCCAGCCCAAGGCCAAATTTGTAGTAAAAATTTTATGCTACCCATGTCATTGGACAAATATATATATATACACATATACGTACCTACATATACATAAAATATGGTCCTGGGTGAGTAAGAGATACTGACAAAAAAAGAAAAGTAATAATAATTTCCAAAGGACCTATTTTCACATCTGACCTTAAAATAGCCCACCCAAATAAATTTCTAAGAAAAATCAGCACTTCATATTAAAAAAAAATGAAAATCAAAAGAGGAAAACATGAACTGAATTGACAGCTAGATAAAATAGACAAAATCAAATATACAAGACTTCAGATGTTAAAATTTTCTGTCAAAGCATGCATGATAAGTAAGCTCACATATAGCAGCTGGAAGAATGAAGCACTGCCCATAAGACTTTACTGGGAGAGGGCAACTGCAAACGTGAACTTGGTCTTTCCTAGACTCTGTCTTAGGCATCATTTTTCTTCCCTGATTTTAACCCATATCCTTTCACTGAAATAAACTGTAAGTGAGTATAATTGTTTTTCTGTGTTCTTCCAGCAAATCATTGAGCCTGAGGGTGGTGCTGGGGACCATCAACATAGTGACTTAGGCAAGAAAACATAAAAGTGGTATGAAGAGAATAGGGAATGGTTAAAAACTTGAGTATAATTTCCATAGATAAGAAAGGGACCACATTGTCCTACAGGGCATAAGACTGATTTATTGTTCTACATTGACATTTCACATGTCAGGGAGGAAATTAGGATAAGTATATAGAACAGTATAAGTCAGGTAGGACAAGGGTCAGGAGAGAAAAAAATAGCATTAACAGAGTTCTGTGGTACATCTTTGTATTTGCAATAGAGGCTTTTATTTATTAGGCACATCTTTATCCCCGTTAGGATGTCTTCTAATGCAGAAGACCAAAAAGTAAGTAAATAAATAAATAAATAAATATGATGATATCATTAATATTGGCACTTAGTAAATTCCACAGAAATTTTTAGGAAGGAGACTGTGGGGTTACTGCATCTATCTTTACCACCTACTTACCTACCTGTGTGCTTAGATCCATTAAGCTTTGGACCCCTATTCTTTCTATACAAACTCCATTACTATCTATGTGAGCTTTGTAAAAATTTTATCAACCTCTAGTTTCAATTTGCCCATACTTATAATAGAAATAATAATATTACATCATAGTGTATTATGATTCCATTTTAATACATAATGTTATATAATAATCATATGGGGTTTTGCTAAATATCAAATGAGACAATGCTTGTAAATAATTTAACACAGTGACTATAGAGAGGCACATACAGGTTATTTCATTAAGGTTCTTATATTCCTTACTAGAGGCCTGGTGCACAAAAATTTGTGCACTGGGGGGGGGGAAGGGGGGTCCCCCAGCCCGGCCTGTGCCCTCTCGCAGTCTGGGACCCCTCGGGAGATAACGACCTGCTGGCTTAGGCCTGCTCCCGGGTGGCAGAGGGCAGGCCCAATCCCTAAGTGCAGCCTCTGGTCAGGCTCAGACCAGGGCCGATTGGGGAGTTGGGGCGCCACCCCCTGTCATGCACAGAGCAGGGCGGATCAGTGGGTTGGGGCGCTGCACCCTGTCACACTCAGGGCAGGGCCAATGGGGAGGTTATGGCTCTACCCTGTCACACATAGAGCAAGGCCCGTGGAGGGGGGTTGGGGGGCCATCCTCTATCACCCACAGAGCAGGGCCGATCAGGGGGATGGGGCGTCACCGCTGTCACATTCGGGGCAGGGCCAATGGAGAGGTTATGGCTCTACCATGTCACACACAGAGCAGGGCCCGTTGGGAGGGGGGTGATTGGGGCACCGCACCCTGTCACACACAGAGCAGGGCCGATCAGGGGATTGGGGAGCTCCCCCCTATCAGGCACAGAGCAGGGCCCGTGGGGAGGGGGGGTTGGGGCGCCGCACCCTGTCAAACACAGAGCCCCAGGGCAATCAGGGGATTGGGGAGCTCCCCCCTATCAGGCACAGAGCAGGGCTGATCAGGGGGTTTGGGCGCTGCCCCCTGTCACGCTGATCCTGGTGCCAGGAGCCTCGCTGCTCCACTGGTCCCGGTGCTGGAAGGCATATTACCCTTTTACTATATAGGATAGAGGCCTGGTGCATGGGTGGGGGCTGGCTGGTTTGCCCTGAAGGGTGTCCTGGATCAGGGTGGGGGTCCCCACTGTGGTGCCTGGCCAGTCTGGCTGAGGGGCTGAGGGCTGTTTTCCGGGTGGCGAGTGACTGGAGCTCCCAACCGCTCCTTGTTTTCTTTCTTTTTTTTTTTTTTTATTCTGGGCCAGCTTTAGCTCTGAGGCCTTGCTGCTGAAAACATTGATACAAAGTTTCGGTCCAGCTGGGTTTCAGTCCGGCTGTTTTCTGGTGTTTTGTTTACCTTCTTATTTGCAACATAGTACATAGTTGCTTAGAGTTGCAACTGAGAGGCCGGCAGCGGCAGGCGGGGAACGTTGGAGTCCGCAGCAAGCAAGCTTCCCTGCTCGCTTCAGTGCCTGGCTGCCGGCCGCCATCTTGGCTGACAGTTAATTTGCATATACTCACTGATTAGCCAATGAAAAGGGTAGCGGTCGTATGCTAATTACCATGTTTCTCTTTTATTAGTGTAGATAAGCAGTGGTGGTAGTCAAAGTAGTAGTAGCAGCAGCTACTACTGAGTTATATGAGTGCTTTGTGATCACTAAGTCATCATATACCTCTAAGACATTGTTCACATCCCAGCACAATGTTCCTATGATGAAAGTTCATAAACCTTCCATGCGAGCTAGTAAGCCACTTACTATCGTGGTTCGCTAAGTGCTGAGCATACAGACATCTTATATTACACTAGAGAACCAGTACACAAGATTTGTGCATGAGTATGGTCCCTAGGCCTGGCCTGTGATCAGGGTCATCTTCCCTGGTTGCCAGCAGCTGGCCCTGCCCCCTGCCACCACCCGCCCCCAGTTCCCCATTTGCCATCGGGGGATTGGAGCCTGCCAGCTGCAGGGAGGGACCAGGAGGTGGTCAGTGAACTTCATAGTGTCGGTCGATTTGCATATTATATATATATTATTATAGATATATAATATATGTTATATATAATATATATAATATCTATATAATATATAATATATTATATATATATTTATATTATAGATAGTAGTTAATTGATGGCACTGTAATTTAATTACAGAGATAAGCACATAAATGCAATGAACCCAGCCACACTTTATTCACAGATTTGAAGTTCTGAGTTCAGGATAAAAAACAAAGGTATGACATACCACAGCAAAACGAATTCCAAAGCAAGTGGAAGGTTAATCTGCCAAAGATATGCACCACCCACTACCATTGAAGACACACTGTTCTGAACCCTAAATGAGGAGTCAGATTGAGAAAATATCACTCCAGTTAGAGAATTGGAGGCCCAGTACTCTTGGGGGGCCTGGAAACAAAAAGGTCAGGTACAGAAATAAGTTTAGTCTGGTCAGTACATTAGCTTTACAAAACTTGTTGACGTATTTTTGGGGTTAGCAGAAACTTTCCCTGACCTACTCAGGGAATCCAAATCCAAAACCAACTCTTCTAATTTGCTGAGCACTAAACCACAAGTATATTTATTATTGCTGTCTTATCATTTCTTTTAATAGAACCATGAACAAAATACAAGGTTAAAAATACAGAAATACTAAGTATCAAAAATACTTGCCCTAATTTAGCCAGTGGTGATTTAGCTTATATGTTTCCTATAAGAACGATACTAGAATAAGTCTTTAAAATGCACTAATGTGAAGGAGAAGAAATGGCTTAAGCTGCTGAGAAACAGGAATATTAAGCTAATGATGTGTGAATGCTTCCCAGAATCCTCCATAAATGGGTGGACACCCAGAGTGAACAGGAGGAGAACCAACCTTAAAAGCCAAATATCCCTTTATCTTTATGATGCAAGGATTTCTACTCAGGGAACATTTGCTAAGCCTGCCGATAATTTACTTCTAAATTTAATTTCGTTTTTAACACTTAAGGGAATTTTAATTCTTTTCCTGGTTTAAAGATTCCTGAATAATATAGAAATCTTCTTAGAGCGAGGAATGGGATAGCAATTAAGTTTTCATTGAGTAAAACTTGAACAGTGATACATTTTTCAATAGTGACCATGAACAAAAGCTAACTGCAGGGGTAATGCATATATTTTGGAAGAATAACTAGAAAAGCAGAGAGGAGGAAAGGGGTATTGACATAGAAGTTTGGAAATCAATAGTGGTAATCTTTATTTGTTTCAAAATGTCTCCTAAAACAAGTTAAAATCAATTAAAATATCAAATAATTACATTGTACACCTTAAACTTACACAATATTATGTCAATTATATCTCAATAAAAGTAGGAAAATTAATTAATTGGATTGAGATATTTTGATTGGATAAAGAAATAAGAAGGTATGTGGATTTGATGGCTATTACCATGAAGCTGACAAAGCCCTCCACAGAAATTACAGGCTCTGGAAAATGTAAATAAGTAACGTTGTAATAGTGATAGTTGAGTTACAGACTCAAAATTATGAGGAAATGATTATGTTGATTAATAATGATGATGATAATACTAACATTTTTTCAATGGCCAATATTAGTGTCATTTAAGTAAACACTGAAAAATATTTATTACATTTACATAGGCTGATTTTAATAGGAGAAGTACCTATTAAGAGAGTTTGGAGAATATTGAATCTCAGAGGCATACAGAAATCCAGTTTTATATCTGTTTTGGCATGCACTGGGTCATTAACTTTGCAAAAGACACGCTTTTTTTCACATTTTTAAGGCAAGGGATTTGAATCCCAATATATGCAAGCATTTTTTGTTGTTACTATTTTCGGGCATGGAAGAATTTCCAAGTTTGGGGTGGCCAATTAGAAAGCAATAATATTTCCCAGAGAATTGTGTGTGTGTGTGTGTGTGTGTGTGTGTGTGTGTGTGTGTGTGGACATGCACCCACTTTGCCCTTGAGATGTTAATCTCATATATATACAAAATAAATGTTTAATTCCATGTATTGAAAAAATATTTTAAAATATATTTTTACATTAAATATCTAGAGCAGGATCTAAAACAAAGACCCTAACTCTGATCCCTGAATCTTTGATAGCTTTTCCATATAAAGTCCATATTTATAGCATCTATACTAATAATTAATGCTAATTAGACCAGACATCTTCCGGACATTCTTCTGGATGTCCTTCTGGACAAAGCCATGGTGGCGGGGGCTGAGGCAGTGGTGGTTAGGGGTGACCAGGCTGGTCACCAGGCAGGCAGAGTGGTTAGGGGTGATCAGGCAGGCAGGCAGGTGAGCGGTTAGGAGGCAGCGGACCCAGATTGCGAGAGGGATGTCCAACAGCCATTGGACATCCACTGAGGGGTCCTGGAATGGAGAGGGTGCAGGCCGTGCTGAGGGACCCCCCCTCCATGCATGAATTTCATGCACCAGGCCTCTAGTATATTAAAAAAGAGAAAAAGAAGTAATAAATTGAGAAAAGCAAAGCAGATATCTTATTTATGCTAACAATTTCTTACAATGATATATTTACATTAAGCATGTTGAGGTGGTGGTTAACACCATGGAATCTGAGATTAGATTGCTTTAGTATAATCTGAGCTCTACAAATTGTGAATCTTGGTCAGTTACTTAACCTGATAATTGCTCAGTCCCTCATTCTTAAATGAAGTGTAAGCTTTTCAACCCAGCAATATCATTTGTAGATAATACTTACCAAGAGAAATGAAAACATGTCTCAATAAGTATATATCCATACAAAAATATCTGACACAAGCACTTAGTGTGACTTTATTTGCAATCAGAAAAAGAAGCACAACCCAACTGTCCACTAACTTATAAATAGATAAGCTATGTTACACCCATACAGTGTAACACCTTTCAAAAATAAAAAGAAATGAATTAATCTTACACACATGGATATTTGCAACAGCATGGATGGATCTCAAAAGCATTATGTAAAGTGAAAAAAAGCCAGAAATAAAAGGCTATATATTATATAATTCCATTTGTATGGTAATATGGAAAGGCAAAAGCATGAAGACACAGTATGAATCAGCAGTTATCGTGAGCTGTGGGTGAGAAGAGGGTATTGACTTCAAAAGAGTATAAGAAAACTTTTGGGAATAATAAGATTGTTAAGGGAAGTGTTATTACATAATTATATATTTATCAGAGCTCCTAGAACTGTACATTAACAAAGGGAGACCTTGTAAGTTATTTCGCAAAACACCTTAAAAAAGAGACATGCTAGAAGTGCCTAGTTCATCAGTTTGCTGTGAAAATTAAGAAAATAGTATAGTTTTTGACATAGTAAGAACTCAACAAATGCTAACTATTATTATTTTCATTAACCTGATTTTTCAGAATTTTAATGATAAATATTTTTATCAAAGTTATTTCTAAATAAAAGTCACTCCTTATAAACTTTTATGAACATTTATTTATTTTTTTGGTTTACTGATAGTTTGGTTTATGTGAGGCTCACCTGATCCTAACACGTTAAAAATTACTAAAATACTCTCAGGGATCTGCTTTTTTGTTTGTTTGTTGTTGTTGTTTTCATCTTTATTGTTAAAAGTATTACATATGTCCCCTTTTTTCTCCCATTGACCCCTTATACTCCTCTCCCATCCCCCACCCAGCCTTCACCACCCTATTGTCTGTGTCCATGGGTTATGCATATATTCATACAAGTTCTTTGGTTGATCTCCTTTCACCCACACCTGCCTTCCCTCTGCGATTTGACAGCCTGTTCCATGCTTCTATGTCTCTGGGTCTATTTTGTTCAACAGTTTATTTTGTTCATTAGATTCCACATGAGTGAGATCATGTGATACTTGTCTTTCTCTGACTGGCTAATTTCACTTAGCATAACACTCTCCAGGTCCCTCCATGCTGTCTCAAAGGGTAAGAGATCCTTCTTTTTTGCTGCTGTATAGTATTCCAATATCTAAATGTATCACAGCTTTTTTATCCACTCATATGCTGATGGCCACTTGGGCTGTTTACAAATATTAACTATTGTAAATGGCACTACTATAAACATAGGGGTGCATCTGTTCTTTCTGATTGGTGTTTTGGGTTCCTTAGGATATATTCCTAGAAGTGGGATCACTGGGTCAAATGGCAGCTCCATATTTAATTTTTTGAGGAAACTCCATACTGTTCTCCACAGTGGCTTCACCAGTCTACATTCCTACCAGCAGTGCACAAGGATTCCCTTTTCTCCACAACCTCGCCAGCACTTGTCATTTGTTGACGGTAGTCATTCTGACAGGTGTGAGGTGATACCTCATTGTTATTTTATTTTTTAAAAATCTTTATTGTTGAAAGTATTAGATATTTCTCCTTTTTTTCTCCCATTGACCCCTTCTAGCCCACCCCTGCCCCATACCCCAGGCCTTTACCACCCTATTGTTTGTGTCCATGCGTTATGCTTTGTTTTTAAGACAGATTTATGTATTGAGGCTTCCCATAGTTTTAGTGCCAAACGAGATCTAGTTATCAGCAAGAAAATTTGCTTACTTTTCAGAGCCATCTCAGAGTCCCCAAGCCTCCAGCCAAGAGGCCAGATCAGGAGACTTCTTCCACTTCCCCAGGGCCCTGCTCTCTTTCATCTCTATCTTCTCAGCACCTTCTCTCAGCTCCCTTCTGTCATAGAGACTCATATGCGTGTGGAAGACAGGGGATCACCCATTTCTGACACGGAACTTTTAAGGGCTTCTTCCTCACCAATGCGTGAGGCCATGCAAAATCACTGACAAAATGTTGTCATCAATTTTTTTGCCTGAGACCATGCTGGCAAACTTCTTCTTTAAAGAGCCAGATAATATTTTAAACTTTTTCAGGACACATAATGTCTTTTATCTCTACTCAACCCTGTCATTGTAATGTGAAAGCTATCACAGACGATACATAAACTTGTGAGTATGATAATATTCTGATAAAATTTTATATATAGACATTGACATTTAAGTTTTGCACAGGTTTAATGTGGTACAAAATATTATTCTTTTTAAAAAATTTTTCAATCATTTAAAATTCATTCTTAGCTTGCCAGCCCCTGTATTAGAACATTTGCTTAGTTACCACTATTTATCCTCTCTTATCCTGAAATGGCTTTCCCAGCTTCTATTAAGTCAATGTACACTATAACGTTTTATTGGTTAAATAGGCATTTGGAAATCTGACCGATCTTCCAAAGATCACACCACCTTGACTCAAATCATAGAACTACACTAGACTATAATAGCTCATTCCCTTGGCAGAACTACCCACCACAGAACAAACTGGATTGGCAATTGCTGCTTTCTACCTGGCTTTAATAACATTAAATGCGATATTATATACAAAAGAGTTCTGAAAAACCTAAAGTGCTATTTAATATAAATAATGCAGGGTACTGTCTTGGATATGACTTTTTACTTTGATATTAATTTCTTTAGCTAGTCATGGTTCCTTGATACATTGAAAGTTTTGTAAAGCCAGGCACTACGGCTTTTTATTCATATATATATAATCTTATGAAATGCCAGACAGGTAATAGACTCATCAATAACAATATATGGCATTAATTTAGGTTATGATGAAAATGCTGCTGATGATGATGACTGCCTTTCACACTCAAATGCACCACTGGCCAAACTACTCATTATTTTTTCTCACAATACTAGATGCACTTGATACCCTTGTGCACAGCTGATTCACCACTTTTCGTATGGTTATCTATATATCAGAGTCCTTCCAGTCATTTTGGAAGAACATGACTCAAAAGCCTAGAGTGAAAAAGCACATCTTTTCCCCTTTATTTTCAATTTGCCCACATTGGTCAGTTATCAAGTTGTGCAGGGTCAATCACTGTAGCTCTTTCTTATCTCCCCCTCTTTCTTTTTCCAGGATGTCTATCCTGGTTTCTGGTCTTTACTATTTCCTACAAGAATAAATGTAGGCCTAACTGGTTTGGCTCAGTGGATAGAACATCAGCTTGTGGACTAAAGGGTCCCAGGTTCAATTCCGGTCAAGGGCACGTACCTTGGTTGCAGGCACATCCTCAGGAAGGGGTGTGCAGGAGGCAGCTGATTGATGTTTCTCTCTCATTGATGTTTCTAACTCTCTATCCCTCTCCCTTCCTCTCTGTAAAAAATCAATAAAATATATTTAAAAAAATAAATGTAATGTTCTCTTAGCTGCTTGCCTTACTTCCTATCTTCCTCTTTATTCTCCTACTCAAAGTTGTCCTCCTCTGCACAAATTACTTGAAACACCCTTTTCCCTCAACATTTAACACTCTCCATCTTCACTCTTTGGCTCAGGCTCCTCCACTCATCTGGACTGTTACCTATCACTTCTGCCCGCATATCAAAATTCTATCCATCCTTGAAAGTTCATCTCAAATAGTGTCTTCCACTGAAAGCATTCCCAGTATCCCTGCTCAATGTGACTACTCTCTTCTTTGCATCTCCATAGTGATGTGTTTCTCCCCGTTTAAATGTCCTATGACCTTGGGCATATATTTGAATCTCTCCCTTAATGGATTTTAAATTTCTGAAGGGCACAGATTAGCTCTTTAAACTCCCTATTTTCTTTCTTCCCCATACATAATCAATGCTCAAGAATAAGTAGATTGTTTTCATCAACATGTTTTCCCAATTCAATTTGATATTTCTTATCTCAGGCATTTAGCAAGATCTTTTATGTGTGTGGACTCTTTGATGAACTAGATTTGCGATAAAATTGTAGCTTCCCTGCTATTGAAACACTTACATGCATGCTGTCTATAGATAGGGGAAATGAAAGAGGGACACTTTAATAGCTCCCGGTTTAAGTGGGGACAGAGTATAGCAATGAACAGAATAGGAGTGATCTGGATGTCTTCTTTAAAGGCCTACGCCAGAGTCTCTCATAGTCATCTAATGACTTAATTAAACTGGAGTCACAATTAGTATAATTCGTAGTTAAAAGGTTGTAAATAAAGAATTTGGTGTTAGTGGAATTTTATTCAATCTTAAGATTATTAAGGTATAAATATATTTTGAATTCATAAGATCCTATTGAATTAAGTACTCCAAGAATTCAAACATTCACACTATAAGCATCACTACTTAATGTTTATTCTTTTGAACTTCATTTGGAAGATGGCCCAATATTTATGCACACTATCTCTGCTGAAGTCATCTGTCCATTATACTTGCCGTTTTCTCCATAGACTGGGCAAGTATTGTCAGACTTAATCCAATAGATAAAGAGGTGCCACTGAGAACAATTAAAAATGGATGTGTGTTAATTTCAGACATTTAGCTAAAGAAAGGGAAGGGGTAAGGTTGAAAGAACATGTAGAGTGTGATAATGTAGTTGAACAGAAACATCATTCTTTTTAAAGATCTCTTATTTGTCTGGATTATTCTTTTGTTTTGGTTTGAAAATTTTCAAAGAATGTAACAAAAGGCTGATTATATGCTTGACTGTACAGAGTCTTGTGACTGAAGAAATAGATCTGGTATGAAGTTTCTTTTCTCTGGAGTCTGGAGATGCAATATGATTAGTTGTGACATTTTGAAGGGTGTGAATGGATTTAGAAAAACAATATAATGGTCACAGATTGCATTTTGAATAAGCTGCCAAATGGTTATAAACTCAAGCACTATCAAGTGATTTATTTATCTTGTATTGTTTTAGAGGCCAAACAAAGGTAGAAAAACTGCCCTAACTTGTTGAAAGCTGATTTACATTAAATTTTTCAAAAGCACATTATGAAAGATATTATAATTCTATGGAGAACTGTGACTTTAATACAGATGTAGACCCAGTAACTAAAATGAGAAACTGATATTTTATCTGTCATGTAGATATGTTTTTCCTATTTCCCAAAGTTTGGAAAAGCAGATGTCATATGTATCCAGAAAAAAATTGGTTGACTATATGTTTGGATATTTTGAGAATCAGATTTATCTTCATCCTGAAAGTCTGATTTTGATTACATACACAGAATTAGTATGTCTTTTGACAACTCAGTTACTAAACATAGTATTAGTTGATTAAAAAGATCCAGAAATACATCCCAGAAAATGTACTCTTAATTATATACAAAATTAAAGCAGTTTGAAAACACTGAGTTTATTATTAAATCACAATTCACCTGGGCATCTGGAGGTTCCCTAAGCTGTGTTTGTATTTCCTGTTTTGGTCCATGTGGTTGACTTAGGACTCTCCTTAATATTAGTTCTCTAGGTTTGGATTGTGTTTCCTCCTAATTTGACCAACTCACAGAGCTGCTAGCTGGTAGCAGCCCTGGCCCGAGAGCTAGGCTGTGGTTCTTATCACTCAACAGAAACAACTCACAGGACACCAACATCAGACAAGGTACTTCTGTGCTGTGATGGGACAAGACAAAGCAGAACAACTCATTATGTGTGAGCCCAGCCCGAAACAAGCACTGTACTAACCACAACATGAGCAAACATTGCCCTCTCCCAGCTAAGATGACAATAGACTGCTGGTTCTTTAGCAATTACGGTCTTAGCTCTACTTGGTTCCTAGTGTGCTCAGATAAAAACGATTGATGTGCCCAATCCCAGAATTACCCTCACTTTCTGACAGCACCCAAACCAGAGAAAAGAACTGCTTCTTGGATCTTTCTCAAATTTACCTAATATTGGCCCAAATTTTATAAATAATCCCTCCTCACACCCTCTAAGTGAGACAGCTCTCAGCTCCTCAGGAGGTACGGTCTTCCTTTTGGAAGCAAATAATAAACTCATTTGGTTTGCTTATGTGTGTGGTCTTCATGGCTACAGGCTGGTAGATGCTGATAATTTTTCATTGAGCATTTATTATATAAATTCCATAATTCTAGTGTTTCGTTAGATATCGTGGCAAATAAAAACTGCGAAGATCTTTAAAAAGGCAAACAGTGTTTTAGAGATTAGAATATTCTCGTTGATTCCTATATGTCACGTACTATACTATGGGCATTAACTCAATGATCCTTACTACAGTCCCAGAAGGATGGCCGTGCTATTATCTTTTTCTGTGTGTTTGGATTGAGAGAGAAAGAGAGAGAGAGAGAGAGAGAGAGAGAGAGAGAGAGAGAGAGAGGGAGAGAGAGAGAGAGAGATGAATAAGTTGCCTCCAATGTGTGCCCCAACTAAGGATCGACCTGAAACTGATCAAGAATTGAACCCATGCCGAAACCGGTTTGGCTCAGTGGATAGAGCGTCGGCCTGCGGACTCAAAGGTCCCAGGTTCGATTCCGGTCAAGGGCATGTACCTGGGTTGCGGGCACATCCCCAGTAGGAGATGTGCAGGAGGCAGCTGATCGATGTTTCTCTCTCATCGATGTTTCTAACTCTCTATCTCTCTCCCTTCCTCTCTGTAAAAAATCAATAAAATATATAAAAAAAAAGAAAAAAGAAAAAAAAAAGAATTGAACCCATGACCCTTAGATGCATGGGACAACCCTTGAACGAACTTAGCCATACTGGCCAGGGCAGTGCTATTATTTTAATTGTCCCCACTATCAAACTGATCTTACAAGAGTTAATGTACTGTGTCCACAGTCTCCGTGGCAGAGATAAAAATTCGGGACTCAGATCACCTGCTGAGGGGAGCACCCTGGATTGACAACACTTGATCCTCTTTAGTGTCGCCATCAAGACCTATGCTTTTCCTAGCTGCCCCCAGGCAAAACCAGACACAGTGGGAGCACTAGTGCTGGACCAGTCCTCAGAACAGAACTGCTATAATGGACATCTGTAACTCAGAGACTCCACTCTGGACTAATTAAACCTTTCTGAGAACTGAAGAGCAGTCTTAGATCTTCCGACTCAATCCCACTTCCTGCTCTTCTTTTACAAGCACCCGACCTGAGTCATGGTCCAAAGGCTATTTAGCTGCCTCCCCTTTGTCCATCCCAGGTCTTTCTCCACTACAGCATTTACACATTAATCCCATCTGGCATCTATTTCTTAGAGGACCAGAACTCACACAAGCATTCAAAGCATCAAAAGAAGAATAAAAGTTCAATATCAAACAGTCTATCACTCTCCCTAATGTTTTTAACAATCAGTGAAAGAATGAATCCACTTTAACTGTCACATTTTGAGGGAAGACTTTGAAATGTCAAACAAGCAAACTTAACTAAGATAGTGCCAAACATTTAGTCAAATGTGTCTGAGCTGTGTCATGCTTCATTTCACATGTGAGATGTGAATTACTTTCTTTAGTTCTTCTCCCATTTATTTCTGGGTCTTTTGCTTGCCTCTGGTCTCTGATACGTATATTTGAATGGTGGATTTCCATATCCCGCTGTTTCTGACTAGAACTTTCTTCCTGCAAAAAGATATTTTATCCTTCAAATTCACTCTGCATTTTGAGGGAAGATCTCAAGGCTTCATCTGGGTTGTTCTTTTCCATTCACATTGTGCTTATCACAAATGATGAAAGTCACTGGTTTTCCTACTTTTTATCTCTCTTAGTGTTAACAGAAAACAATACTTCAAAAATAATTTTGCTCCTAAAAGAGTTTCTGGTATATCACTTTTAATAAATATGTTAATTTATTATTGAATGACTAAATAAGTGAATGCATGTATAATCATTGATTAATTACTCTGACTCACCTCTAAATTTCATAATTCTGGCCCTCGCTGGTTTTTCTCAGTGGATAGAGCATCAGACTGCGAACTGAAGAGTCCTGGGTTTGATTCCGGTCAAGAGCACATGCCACGTTGCAGGCTCAATCCCCAGTGGGGGACATGTAGGAGGCAGCTGATCAATGATTCTTTCATCATTGATGGTTCTATCTCTCTCTCCCTTTCCCTTCCTCTCTGAAATCAATAAAATACATTAAAAATAAAAAATAAAAATAAATAAATGTCATAATCCTGCATGTACTAAATGGTCTTAGTTCTGACTCATGTGAATGTCTAGTGTTTCCACTGCTGCTTGCCCACTGTACTGACTCATAAAATGTGGGGCCATATGGTCTACTAGCTCCTATCTTGGTCAGCCTTATGTATCTTAACTGTTTTTCTGAAAAATTACAGTATCCTTGGGTATTACATCTATAATAATAAAAGCGTGATATGCTAATTAGACCAGACGTCATTCTGGACTACCTTCCAAAAGAAGCCGGGGTTGCAAGGGAAGCCTGGGTCCCGGGTGCCAGAGAGAAGCCAGTGCCGGCAGCCAGGGGGGAAGGAAGGCCTAGTCTTGCACAAATTTCATGCATCGGACCTCTAGTTATATAGATATATGTGATAAGATGGAATGGAAGTCTCATGATGGCAGTGATCTTCTTTATCTTGCCATTGTTCTATGTCTTGTATCTGACATGTGTTAGGAACTCTATGAATGGGCATACCAGAGGACACAGAATGCTAGAAAACATACCAGAAGAACTTGTGAAGAAGATAAAACCTAATATAGATTTCTTGAACCTTTAGAGGAGCAGATGAACTTAATTGCATAGTTAAATTGTTGAAAGTTCTTCAGCACTAGAGAGTTCTAACAATGACACAAAGGCCCATAAGTACCCCAATAGAAGTATTCTCTGCTTTTCAAAAGTTTGCCTTATACCACTTTGCTTTTACGAAAGATTACATTAGTATCTACCTTTGCTAACAACAACAACAACAAATCTGAAGGGAAATTTTGCTTTTACAAAAAAAGGCAAACTGTGAATATAGTGGTAAACATTTTTTTTTTGCAGCAAGTCTTTGTACAGGCAGTCCACCCCAGGGAAGGGGGAGTGACCCAGCCAAGCTCTTTCCCCAGGAACTACATTAAAAAATAAATATAAATAAATTTCATCATAGCATCAAACACCTGAGCTTTGAACTGTGTCTGTGAGCATCTGGGCTTTATGTCAATTTACTTTGTGCATCTGTTAGCAAGATGTGCTCTAAAGTATAAGAAAAGACTAAGAGAGCATCTACTCATAAGGGTGTTGTGCTTAGCATAAACCTGGATGTAATTAAATGTTTTGGTGGTGAATGAAAAAAAAGACATTGCAGGTATATTGAATTTGGGGTCTGGGAAAGCTCAGAAACTTTTCCATGGAAATTAATGGCAACTGCTCCTTCATATTGTATCATTTCAGCTTATGAAAGGTTTCCTAGAAACACTTCATTTTGGATTGTGGGGGGACCTGTGCTCATCATAGGGATAACAAAGCATGACATAAGTGACCTCATCAAACCTCATCCATTTATGATTGTGCTGGGAATTACTGGAGCAGTCATCTTTAGCTCAGGCAATAAGAGATATTTTAAGTCCATATTCTAGACAGGGAGGCAGTAAAGCAAATACAATTTGAAATTGTCCTGTACCTCCGGTATGATATGTGGCTGAATTTCTGGAAAGAACTATGTCACCCCAGATTACCCACTTTATGATCCACACAGAAAATATAAGAAGACTATCTGGGTCTGGTAAATGGAACAAATTGGTTTTTGTAGGTGGTAAAGAATGAAGTAGATGTGGTCTATCGCTTTAAATATAAATAACAATCTCTTCAATGTCAAGGGGTTTCTTTGCAGAGAATTAACCACTTGTTTATAGGACAACAAATCTTCATTGAGATGCTGTACTTAAAGCTGGGAGACTCTCTTCCAGGTGGTAGCATTTCCTGTGACAGTCATGAGTCTATGAAGTTCCCACCAGAATATCTGGATTAGAATGGAATATGGTTGAAACGATCATGTGGATGTTTGTTTGCATAAGATAAAGAAAAAAAATATTGTAAAATCATGTTGCTGAACAATAGTACAGACTTCTTCATTGCAGGATAAAGCAGATGAGTCAGATTTTAAATAAAATCCCTAGTAACATTTCCACTTAGTAATAATGGGATTTATTTGCGAAGGTTAGGGAGGCATACACATGGCCATAGTTATTTCTGATCGTCCTGATGATAAATTGTGCTGACTACTGGCAGCCTGACTTAACAGGAAAACTC
The DNA here is from genome assembly GCF_000147115.1 of Myotis lucifugus. Lineage (NCBI taxonomy): Eukaryota > Metazoa > Chordata > Mammalia > Chiroptera > Vespertilionidae > Myotis > Myotis lucifugus. The sequence continues at coordinate 188,777 of NW_005871524.1, read as the reverse complement.
AACAATATTTCAGTTATGACTTTGCTGTTTCAAAAGAAGAGCTCGTATTGACCTGAATAGATTATACAACATTTAATAAAATTCACAATCAGTTCTTGGCTCAGACCTATTTCTTTATCACAAATGATCTTTGTACTGCCCCACATCTCTGACTTATATTTAGTTAATTATTCAATCATGTGTTTGTCAAATCCTTCCTGGGGCTACAGAATTCCCTCTGGAAGGGCAGTTAGGTAAGCCTCCTGCAATGGTGAACATGCTCCTTAGCTTACACAGGCTGCCTCAGGGCCCTCATAGGTAAGAGCCCACTCAAGTTTCAGTGCAGGACCAAACTGAGTAGGAGAGATTGCACACTGAGGAAAAGGACCAACCGTTTCAAATTAGAGGCGCACCTTCTGTCCTCAAGTCCCATCCACACGTTAGACAAACAACTCGCAAGTTGTTTTCTTCAGTGCATCTGATTATGGGGTACAAATCAAAAGATCTACAGGATACTTGAAGAATCTCATCTTCTGCTGTGGGATAAAAAACGTAGAAGTATTGCAGTTTACAACAACATGAATGGATCTTGAGAGCATTTTGTTAAGTGAAATAAGTTAGATGGGAAAGGACCAAGCACTTTGATTTCACTTATATGTGGTATAAACAAAAAGGAACAAGCCAAGTGAACAAACAAAACAAATTCATAAATGCAGACAACAGAACGATGGTTACCAGCGGCGGAAGGGGATACAGAAAGATGAAGAGGTCAAGGGGATCAAATACATGGTGATGGAATGAGACTAGGCATCTGATGGTGAGTAGGGTATACAAATGTCATATTATGAAGTTGTATACATTAAATTTATATAATGCTATTAACCAAATATTATCCCTAATAAATTTAACTAAAAAAAAAACACCTTAGGATTTTTCCCAACTAGCTATCAAATGATAATCTATAATAATAAAAGGGTAATATGCTAATTAGACCAGACGTCCTTCCAGATGTCATTCCGGATGTCCTTCTGGACGAAGCAGGGACTGGAGGGAAGCCCAAGCAAAGCCCGGGTCCCAGGTGCCTGTAGGTGGTCAGAGGGAAGCCAGCCTGGGTCCTGGGTGCCTGCCAGGGGCTGGAGGGAAGTCAGCACTGGTCCCAGGTGCCAGAGGGAAGTCGATGCCGGCAGCTGGGGGAAGAAAAGCCTACTCTTGCACGAATTTTGTGCATTGGGCCTCTAGTTATTAAAATAAAAACCTTTACCCAAAATAACTTCTGATTATCAATCTGAAGCAGACAGTAGTGCTTAGTAAACAGACTGATCCAAATAAATTATCTACTTTATGCTTTTTTATCACCACAACAACTTGGAAATCAAATAGAACAAAGTTCAATACCTTGTCCAAGGTCATAATACCAGAAAACAGCTGACCTGGTGTCTGAAGCCAGTGTCTATATTCTTTAACCCCTACTATATCTTGTGATATTTCAAGAGAATATGAGTTACACTGTTGGGTAAAATTTATACAGAGATAAATTTCAATTCAAAATAAAAAGCATTTTCAGTCATTATAGTGCTGCATTAATTGTACACAGATTCTTGACATAATGGCTATATATGCTCAGGTCTTATGTCCTAGGAATATTTAAGGAGAAATTAACCCATCATCTTTCACAAATAGTTTATGAACTAAGTTTCTCTTCACTATAAATTATTATAGCATTTAAATGTTAAAAATTTCTTGTCTTAGTGTACAATCTTATCTGGGAAAAATAAACAAAAAATACAAAAAACAAAAATTCAGTCCAGGTAGCTTACATATAGATTATTTTATTATAAATAAATAGAAGAATATAAAGAAGCCTATAGGTAGAAATAGAGAAAGGTCCCAAGGTGAAGTAGGATGAAATCCAGTCTCTCTGATAAACAGAAAGGAAAATAGTTGCAAATATATACATTATAGTAAAATTGATATGCAGTTCAAATATATTTAGCATATTTTTAAAAATATATTTCTATTGATTTCAGAGAGGAAGGGAGAGGGAGAGAGAGAGAAACATCAATGATGAGAGAGAATCATTGATCGGCTGCCTCCTGCACGCCCCACACTGGGGATCGAGCCTGCAACCTGGGCATGTGCACTGACTGAGAATCGAACCCTGACCTCCTGATTCATTGGTCTAAGCCCAACTACTGAGCCAAGCAGGCTGGGCTATGTAGCATATTTTACATCAACTTCACCTGAATAAATGTTTAAAAGTGAATCTCAAACTTGGCTAGTAAGCTTATTTGGTTAGAGTTGTGGTAATAAAAGGTGAATCTCTTCTATTCTGAAAAACACACACACATAGTAATAAAAATTATTTCTCTAGATCTATGAGAGAGAGAGAGAGAGAGAGAGAGAGAGAGAGAGAGAGAGAGAGGAGAGAGAACTGGTGGAAGAGTGAGAGCGCGCATGCTCACATGCTACATTTGTTGGTCTCAGACTACCAAATGGGTCCTTGAAAGGGTCTATTCTCACCTCCTAAAATATAAACCTACGGCTAGCTTTGTGTTGCTGACACAGCAGCTCAGAGGCCAGGACAAGACAGTCGCATGGAGTTAGGAAAAGATATGCATCCCTTTCTCAGTTTGGGTCATGTTTCCACTACTGCAAGACTATTGGTGGTTAGAGAGTAGGGTCGTCTAATACTAACCTGGCATGTGTGTGTTCAGAACAGATTTCTAATTGAAGCTGAACTTGGTCAGCATCCTCACCCTTTTTATTTCCCTGCTCTGAGTCGCCTCGATAATCTATTCCTATTCCAAGTAAAAATCTATTAAAAATCTAAATTCTAAAAAGCTAAATTACTGATGTAGAAAAGAAATTCAAGTGAGGTTTATTTGATTAGAAGTTGTGCCAGATTTCAACCATTCTTTCTTTCTATCCCTATTCAACTGCTACCAGCTTAGATTAACAAATTATGTCAGGATTTGGTGTCAGAGTCCCTATGGACCCGAGTTGGGTAGAGAAACCATTTTCATTTTGTGCAGAAATCACTTGGTATTAAATTTTTCTCTGTATATACATGTTTCCATTCATTATTTAATCGCTTGGCCACCAACATACTCCAAACCAAGACGTTCTTGTGAGCCTGCCAGACCAGAAACCTTCATAAGTGACAAATTTGGACTGTCATTCTAAAATGACAGATGAGCCATATGATCTGAATTAGTGTCCATCGATGGTCAGTGGCAGATGCCCCAAGTGAGTGATGGAGCTGGCAAAGATTTACATCAGTCCATATGTTCTAATCTGACCCAAACAAATTGAGTGTTAATCTTCCCACACAAACATTTAGCTTATTATAGTTACCCTCCCTGCCATAGGCCCGTTTTGTGATTCCATGTATTTCACTACATACCTCAGAACTTGTTTCTTATTTATTTATTTTTAAATAAGTAAGATAAGGATAATTATGTTCACCTCCAGCCTCCAAAGCCGTCTCCAAGGGATATTATAGAATTAAGGTAGTGAATCTGTAAAGTGTGCAAAAACAAATGTAATCTAAAATAATACACAGAGCCCTAGCCAGTTTGGCTCAGTGGATAGAGCGTAGGACTGTAGACCCGAGGGTCCCGGGTTCGATTCTGGTCAAGGGCATGTACCTCGGTTGCATGCTCCTCCCAGGCTTAGGCCTTGGTTGGGGTGCATGCAGGAGGCAACCAATCGATGTGCTTCTCTCACATCGATATTTCTGACTGTCATTTCCCCTCTCTTCCACTCTATCTGAAAATCAATGGAAAAATATCCTGGGGTGAGGATTAAAAATAAAAATTAAAAAATAAAGTAAAAAAAATATGCAGATATGTAAATGTAGATAAACAATTTTTATTCTTACCTTTTTAGAGTAGAAAAGATTCACCTTTAAAAAAACTACAAGTATAATTGATATTTAGTATGTTAACTATATTTGAGCTGTAGAATCTATAAGTTTTGCAATATGTATATACCTATGAAATCCTCACTACAGTGAAGGGCATGAGCACATCAATCACACTAACAGTCTCCTCATGTTCCTTTGTAATCTCTCCCTCTTACCACCCATCCCATAATCTCTCCAAGAAACCATTGATCTCTTTTCTGTTAAATAGACTATTTTTTTTAGGATTTTATATAAATGACATTATGAACTGTTTACCTTCTTTTTAATCTGTTTGTTTGTTTTTGTCTAATAATTTTTAGATTCATCTATATTGTTCCAAATATCAGTACACCTTCTTACCGAAGAGTAGCATTTTATAACATTACTAGAGGCCCGACACGAAATTCGTGCAAGAGCAGGCCTTTCTTCCCCCGGCTGCTGGCACTGGCTTCCCTCTGGCACCCGGGACCCGGGCTGGTTTCCCTCTTGCTGCCCGCAGGCACCTGGGACAGGAGCTTCCCTCTGGCCCTGGCTTCGTCCAGAAGAACGTCTGGAATGAAGTCCGGAAGGATGTTCAGTCTAATTAGCATATTACCCTTTTATTATTATATATTTATCTATTCATCTGCTGATGGACATTTGGGATCTTTCCACTTTTTTGATGATTGTAGGTAAAACTGGTATGAACACAAGTCCACTTTTTGGTAGGACCATATGCTTTAATTTCTCTTAGGTAAATTTTATAGAAATAAAATGGCTGGTCAAAAATATATGTTTAACTTTTTAAGAAACATCCAAACTATTTCATAGTTTTCTTATAACTGGTTTATATATGATGGATATAATTCCTTTATCAGAAAAACAATTGGCAAATATATTTTCCTAGGTTATGACCTGTATTTCCATTATCTCAACAATTTATTTAGAAAGGAAAAATATTTAAAATTTTTAATATGATAAAAGCAAATATGAAATTTTAAATACAGATTATACTTTTGGTATTATGTCTAAAAAACTTTTGGTTAACCCTTGGTGACAAAATATTTTCTCATATTATGTTGTCTAATAGTTTTATAGACTTAGGTTTCATAGTTGTTTTATAATACATTTTAAGTTGAGCTTTGTATATAGCATGAGGTATATAGTGAAAATAATTTTTTAATATGATTGTCCAATCAGCACCATTTGTTGAAGATTGTCCTTTCTTCTCTGAATTGGCATAGTACCTTTGTTGAAAGTCAATTGTCCTCATAAGTATACACCTATTTCAGTAGTCTCTACTCAGTTTCATTGATATTTTTGTCTATTTTAATTAATTTATTTTTTAAAAATATTTTTATTGATTTCAAAGAGGAAGGAAGAGGAAGAGAGAGATAGAAACATCAGTAATGAGAGAGAATAATTGATCTGCTGCCTCCTGCATGCCCCACACTGGGGATCAACCATGTGCCTTGACCGGGAATTGAACTTTGACCTCCTGCTTCATAGGTCCACTCTCACCCACTGAGTCACACCAGCCTGGCTGTCTATTTTTATACCATTACCAGACTATCTGAATTACTGTAACTTCATACTAAATTTTGAAATAAAGTTGTGTTAGATAGTCACATAATTCATTTCCACATAAATTATAGATTTGACTGGGTAAATTTCTGCAATAAAAACCCACTAGGATTTTGATTGGGATTGTATTGAAACTATAAGTTAATTTGGCAAAACAAAATCTTAATATTGATTGTTCTGATTCATGAACATGGGATTTCTCAACATTTATTTAGGTCTTAGTTATCTCAGTAATGTTTTATATCATTTATTATACAAATCTTGAACATGTCAGATTTATCTCTAAGTATTTCATATTTTTGTTGCTATTATAAGTAGTACTGTTTTTAAATTTAATTCCAAGTTTGTCTAACAGTATAGAGATATAATTGATATATGTATGTTAATGTTATTTTGTAACCTTGCTAATCTTGCTTGAGTTGTGTCTTGTTTATTTTTGTAGAATTCATCAGCTTTTCTACACGTATTATCATATCAAATGTAAATTAAACACACTTATGCTTCTTCCTTTCCAATTTGATACTTGTCTTTCCTTCACTTACTTTATTGCACTGGCTAGAACCTCCTATAAAATAATGAATAGAAGTGAGAATCGACATTTACACCTTGTTCTTAATCTTAGGAGAAAAGCATCCAGTCATTCTCAACTAAATAACTGTAGGTTTGATTTCTTTTAACGTGTTTCTGCAGATGCCCTTTATTTGACTTAAAAAAGAAGTTTTGTAGATTTATTTTGTTATTTTATTTTTCCTATCTGCAATTATGAGAGCAAAATGACTATTCACAAACAGGAAAACAATACTTCTAAACACATATCTGGTTAACACCTGGTATTCCAAATATACAAAGGTTTATAATACTGAACATAAGAAAAAAATTGAAACAATAGGCAATACATTTGAATAGTCATCTCACCAAAGAAAATACACAGATGACATATAATCATATAAAATGTGTTCAACATCAGATGTCACAAAGGAAGCTCAAATTAAGACATCATTGACATACAACTACATACCTATTAGATGGTTAAAATGCAAAATACTGACAACACCAAATGTCAGGAACACTCATTCACTGTTGGCTGGAATGCCAAATGATATACCCACTTTACAAGATAGTTTGGAAATTTCTTACAAAACAGAATATTGGCTTATAATATGATCCCGGAATCACACTCTTAGATATGTACCCAAATCAGATTAAAACTTATATCCTCACAAAAAATCTACAAATGAATGTCTATAGCACTTTTATTCATAATTGGAAAAACTGGGAAGAAATAAACTATAAAGTTTCAAAAATCATGGCGGAAATATAATGCTAAGTAAAAGAAGTCAACTTGAAAGGGACATACTATATGATTCCAACTATATAACATTCTGGAAAAGGCAAAACTGTTGATACACTGAAATTCACTGTTTTCCAGGAGTTCAGAACAAAGGGAGTTGGGATGAATACGTGAAGGAAAGCATTTTTAGGGCAGTGAAACTATTCTATATTATGCTCCAAAGGTGGACACACAATGCTACTAGTAAGCCTTTGTCAAAATTTTATAGCACAAAGAGTGGACATAAATGAAAACCATGCTCTTCAGTTAACAATAATATATCAATATTGGTCCATCAATTGTTGCAAATATATTACTCTATTATAATACAAAATAAGGGACTCTGTTGGGAGGAGGAACAAAGATGCAATATAAGCAACTTTGTTCTTTCTGCACAAGATTTTGTAAACCTAAAACTGCTCTTAAAAAAAAAGGCTATAAAAACTTTGAAAAATGTTTTTAGAATAAATGAAATTATTGATTACAAACAGATGGGATTTTTATTACTTTATGTTGCAAAAATAAACTTTCTTTATTAACTATGTTTTTTAAAAAGCTGCCTATATAATTTCATGAGTAAATTGATTATTTCAGAATTAATTTATGTATGACTTGTTTGTGTAGCCTTAAAGATAAAGTGTACAAAAGAAGAATAAAAATTCCTGTTACTTAGACATGTCATCACACTACCCTTACCCCCTTTAATCTCCATATCCTCACAGTTTTATTTATTATGTTTTATATACCTAACTAGAAGCCCAGTGAACAAAAATTTGTGCACTCGGGGGAGGGTCCCTCAGCCCGGCCTGTGCCCTCTCCTAGTCTGGGACCCCTCAGGGGATGTCCCCTGCTGGATTAGGCCTGCTCCCCGGGAGATTGGGCCTAAGCTGGCAGTCAGACATCCCTCTGGCAGCCTGGGAGCCCTCAGTGGATGTCCACTTGCCAGTGGGGAGCAGGCCTAAACTGCAGTTGGACATCCTTAGTGCTGCTGAAGAGGCGGGAGAGGCTTCCGCCACTACCACTATGCTGGCAGCCGTCAGCCTGGCTTGTGGCTGAGCAGAGCTCCCCCTGTGGGAGCACACTGACCACCAGGGGGCAGCTCCTGCATTGAGCGTCTGCCCCTGGTGGTCAGTGTGTGTCATTGTGACAAGTCATTGCATGACAGAGTAATGGTTAATTTGCATATTACTCTTTTATTAGATAGGATAACTGATAATTGCCTAGCCTGATAATTCCCCTTTTCTACTGTGATTTCTATTACAATAATGAGTTAATAAAATATTAGAACAACTTTTAGCAATAAGAGGGTCAAATGGTACTTGGAACTAGGATTCAATTAATTTTCAACTTCTTAATGTGAAATTATGTTTGCATTCTCTTTAAACTCCTTCAAGAATTTCACATTAGAACCCCATAAAATTAAACAAAATATTATCTATTATCCAATTAATGGTTTTAAAAGATACCAAATGATGAATCTGTAAATATTAACCAATGAATTTATATGCACATATGCATTTCCCATGGACATAGACAATAGGGTAGTGACTAGTAGGCCCGGGGCTGGACAGTAACCAGGTAGAGGGGAAAAATAGAAGGGACATCTGTCATACTCTCAACAATAGTGTGGTGAAGGCCTGGGAGAGGTGGATGCAAGGTGGAGGGGGTCAATGGGAAGAAAATGGGGGAGACATCTGTAATACTTTCAATAATAAAGGTAAGTTTAAAAAAGATACATTTTTAAAAAAAAGAATAATATTTAAGTATTGATCTGCCTCTCCCAGTAATAAAACACATATTTTGAATACATTTTCAACTCATCATTTAGGCTTGTAATATGGTGATGTCATTTATTACACTTACAAATGGACTTGGAGTCTAAAGTTCATGATAGTAAAACTGACCGAGTCTGACATGTTTGCTGCTATGTGAATAAACTGAACTTGCTAGAAGTGTTCCTTTAACTTGTATTAATCACTTCTGGGATTTATTCTTGCAGTTGAAGTAGCTACTTGTTTCATTTATACAGGTACACACAAATGGCTTACTCAGGATATGTATCACAGAGTTCAGAACATTTGACATCCAGTGTAGTGCTGTATAAAAATAAATTTACTGTGGCCCTGGTAGCTCAGTTGGTTAGAGGATCATCCTGAAATGCCCAGGTTGTGGGTTTGATCCTCAGTCAAGACATATATAAAAATCAACTAATGAATGCATAAATAAGTGAAACAACGAATGCATAAATAAGTGAAACAACAAATAGATATTTCTCACTCCCTTTCTCTCTCTCTCTTAAAAAAAAGATATTTCTCACTCCTTTTCTCTCACTCTCCCTTTTTCGCACTCTAAAATCAATAATAAATAAATAAATAAATATTTTAACTCTATATGCTTATGTACTAACCATAAGCAATTAAAATGATAACAATGACTACTATATATTTTGCCTATGTTTCAGATATTATGTTCACAATTGACATACATTGTAATACTTAATATTAACAGAAACTCTATGGGGTAAATATCACTATGAGAATTTTATTTTCTGATTTGGAGTTCCAAGTCTTATGTAGGTTAAAGTCCAAAGTCCCACAGTAAATAACAGGTGGAGGAGAAAGAATTTGAACATAGGTTATTTTACTTATAGTTCATGCTCAGAATCCCTGCTATAATCAGTGAGAGAAAATCCTATTAGAAGAAAGCTATGAAGAATAAACAGATATACATCATATTAGCTATTTTCACAGTAATGCTGTAAAATAAAAACTTCACAAAATTTAGAGATATACAATAACATTCTGCTCACACACATGTCTGTGGGTCAGCTTGACTATAGCTGGTTTAAGCAGAGCTGTGGTAAGTTCCAAGCTGTATATTGCATCATAGCTGCTTTATGTCACTCTTTTCCACATCTGACCAGCCCTCATTTGCAGTACAGTCTTCTTATGGTCAAATGCAGGAGCCTGAAAAGCAAGCACAGCCACATATTTTGAACTTTTGTTTGTTCAATATTCCATTATCTAAAACCCAATATCAAAAGCAAAGCAAAAAACATCTTACATTAGAGTCAACTGGGAGGCAGTGACTGTTTGCTATATAATAATCTAGTCTCACACACACCACAGCCACCACTACCACCACTTAACCCCATAATACATAGTGCGAATGGGTTCCAGTTCCTTTCTAATCAAAGATTTCTGTCGTTGCTCAACTCAAATCGCTCAGTTTTCTACTGTCTCTCTAGCATTGAGTTGGGTTCTTTGAGTTCATTAGTCCAGTTCCCAAATCATCATATTTATAATTACTTTTCAAAGAATGAGTTAATGCCTCCTGCTGGCCTAAAGTACCCACCTACATATTTAAAGGAAAAACAATTCAATAATACTGGGAAAATATTAATAAACTAATGACTTAGTCTTATAACTTAAAAAAATTAAAAAAAAGAAAAAGAAAGAAGAGAAGCTAGATCCACTCTGCAGTTGGAATAATTATCTCAAGTGAGAGATATAGGTTGCAATATTTTTGGACATATAGATATCAAACCTATTTGCTCATAAGCACATTTCACAGATTAGAATTGCCATATATGCTAATCAAATAGAGTCTATGAAGTTTGACAATTGAGCATTTCTCTTGCAGGATATTGGCTTTTTGGTGCCAAACTAAGAGAGCTATAGGTATGGAGTTATTCAAACCAAGAGGCCAGGTAGAGCTTTATCCACTTAAGGCCTTTCAAAATTGATTTTTAAATTAATATATCATGCCTGTATGTATTCTTAACACCCAAATCCAAGAGGGGAAGAGGAATTTGAGGAGATTATGCACTCAAGGTCACAGAATGATGAGCAGTCCTTTTTCAGTAATAAACATATTTGCTTCATAAAATCATTGAATGGTATGAAAAGTCATGTGGCAAACGCATTTGTCTTATGCGCATGAAAATCAATTTAGAAAAGATATCTGTGCCTTCTCCTCCACCACATGTTCAGCCTTACAAACTATTTTCTTAGTACTCAAAGCAAACATTTGGGAAGATTCTGAGATTATGAGACAAGTTCACCTCATTTTGCATTGCCATCTGGGTGCAAAATCCAAAATAGCACCATTTCTTCACCAAAGCTATTCCTGGAAGACAGAGAGCTATGGCTGAATTGAGGGATGCTTTGATTTAAAGCTTAGTCTGGTTTCATCAGAATTCTAACCAATTTCGGACAGGGGAGAAAGGAATCCATTCCAGAACCTCAGAATTCAGTCCAAGCTTAGTCATTTATTTTATCACATGACATGGTATAGACTTAATGTATACTTTTTTTTTCAAGACAAGAAAGTTACTAAGGACACTTGTCACTGGGTCTGCCATTCTCAGGCTAAAAATGGAGAATGCTGGAATGAGGTTATTATGATAAAGACTGGAATGATTTTTGCTTCGAACAGACTGAAAACTTGTTACTATCCATTTGGGAAGGGAAAATATCAAAGTTCATACAATAATGAAACAGATGAGTATGGACATAGTATCACCCAAGTCTGAAAAAATGTGTTAGGGAGTCAGAGAAAGGGATGTGTGGTTTTTAATGGTTAAAGCATATAAGTCTTATTTAAAAGTATATGCTCTTACAAACAGCAGTTACATACTTAAAATTTATCCTAAAGTAAAGGCAGTGTAGGCTGGCATTGTAAATTATGAAGAATAGCTTTCATTGGTTTGTAGCTGCTTTAGAATTTCTATTGAGCATTTGTTTCCCTCAAGTCAAAGCTAGATGCTTTAGTATTTATTTCCCATTGGCCCTTCTCTACCGCCCCAGCACTACACTCGTATTTATTAAATAGGTCAGGTAGTAATAATCTGAAATCCCTATGGTGGTTGAATATTACACCTTGATCTTTTCTTAACTGATACTATAATCAATTTAATAGAGTGTTTTCCGCTCTATAGATGCTGTACCTGACGGAGAGCCATAAATGTTAAAAGGTGTGTCTAAGTTTCTAAGATGCTCCAAGCAAAAAAAAAACACCAAACAAATAAAAAACAGGTCGAAGGACAATGTGAATGAGTTCATGACTTCGTTGGAAGAAAAAAGTTTCTGGGACCAGCAAGATGGCAGTATAGGGATTTCTAGTGCTACTTGCCCCCTCCAAGAAACATCAATTTGAACCAATTTCTACTCCTGAGAATGCCTTCACAGGTGCTAAGGATTCCAGTAGTTAGGGGTACAGCACTTGGGTGCAGCACAGAAATGAGAAGAGATGCGCTGAAGATGGTTGGAAAAACACTTTCAAGTTACTCCTGTGACCTCTACCACAAATCCAGTCAGCCCTGCACAGAGTGAGACACCTTCCATTCAACTTCACCAAGAACCCCAGCACCAGGCTTGCACTAGTGTCACCAATAAAGGTTTCCATACTATGGAATGAACTTTCTGTTCCTGGTATTTCCTACCAAATCTGGCTTTTTCCTTTCTTTTATTTTTTTTCCAGCTATCACTGAAATAATGGAATTAATAGAATGTTTGTGTGTATATAATACAAAGAGGTAATAGAGAGCTCCCTGAAATTTGAAGGAACAAACCTGGAGTACCCATTACATGCTATGCAACCTAAGGGAAATTCTTAATGTCTTCTTTAATTTAAAGATAATAATATAATATAATTATAATAACATAATTTTTCTTCAAGTCAAATGAACTAACCACCAACCTTCCCATGTGTTGCATTTTCTAGAGTAAGCATTTATTAATTGATGATGAGATAAAGTGTAAAGACACTTGGCTCAAATGTCAACCTCCAGCTCAGAAGACTTCTCTAGACTTTCTAACTCATACTGAAATAGTCCCATTGTATTTCCTCATTGAGATTTGGGTGGGGGATGATAACAAGCACTCAATTCTCTTCAACCCTACATTTCCCCCAATTCCACAGGACCATCTCCTGGGCCCAGGATGAAGAATCCAATACAGTGAAAGTACATGAAAAACGAAAAGTACACTCACCTCCTTTAAATACACCCAAGATGCTTTGCCCTGAATTTTAGCTACACATGTGACTGGGCCCATTCTAGATTCAGGTTCAAAGACATCAGGCCAGTCCTGTGGCTTAGCACCTAACATATCCTTCAAGAGCTGCTTGGTCCCCTCAGGCATGGGAGTTCTGTGTTTCTGGGGAATATGCAAGTCCATCTGTGGGTTTTCTAACTGTTTCTTTCCAACAGGAACAATCTTGGCCAGGTCCTCCTTGGTCTCAGTTAACGATTCTTTCTATTGTTGCCCGGATGGAAATGCTCAGGGCAAAAATGCCCTCTGTGCAGTGTCCCTTCCACACTTGAGGGCCATGTAGAAGTCTGAGCCGCAGGCTGAGGACAGCCACTGTTTATTCACAGTCACATTTTTTGTTGTCTCCATTGTCCTCTTTTCCTGGAGGCTAGAAAGGGAGGTGTCACCAGAACACAGACCAGGGACCTTGCTTAGTCCAAAGTCTTTCTCCTTAAGGATGGCTGTCCTTGATCACGTGGGGGTGCTCTCTGGCTTTAGGTCCTTGTGCACGGAGTGCTTTTGCGCAGGAAGGCAGTTGCTCCTGAGCTGGAGCATGAGGTCTTTGTGGGTGGCTGGGTCTGGATTCTGGAACAGGACATGCTGATTGAGAACACCACCTTCACAGGACTGCGACAAACCAGAGATAGCAAGGCTGCTCCGCATAACCCAGCATCCTTTCTCCTTTGAGCGAGGTCTCCGCCAGGTAAAGCTGAGAGCTTTTGTGGCCGGGGTTCATGCGCTGGGCTAGCGCACTGCTGCAGGACTCCCTCCTCCAAGGGCACAATATTCTGGTGGCCACCTGAGGCTGGCCAGGGCCTGGAATCCCGCCAGCAAAGTTGTACGTTCTCAGGGCATCCAGCATATCTTCCTGACCAACACAGGACGTGCAGCATCAGCCTCTGACACTTAATCCACGCAATCCTTCCATAGAGCTTCTGTGTCGACTTGCCGCCAATAGGCTGGGGCACCGCTGCTGCCTCACCTAGGCTTCTGTCCTTTGGCCTCAACACCACTGTCAGTAAAGTTTCAAGAAAAACTATTAATATGTTAAATTTATGATAAAAGATGATTGTTTTGAAACTTCCCCTTTGTAAGTTATAGATTTCAGGACAGTGTGAATATAATGTCAATGTGAATTACAAAGTATTATTAAAAACGTTTCCATTTGCTTCTATCTAGTCCTACGATAGCAGAAAGAATCCCACCTGCCTCATTCTTTCCTGCTTGAACAGATGGATCATAAAAATATGGGTTCATCCAGGAACATTTAGTCTCATCCCATTACACCTGCTGGCCAAGGGAGAGATACAAAACGGCCACTTGAATTCATATACTTATAACCATCTGAGAGAATGGGTCTGTAGGTCTTGCTGGCCAATTGGGTTTGTCCTTGGCTTGTTCCCAATATTTTTTTTTTTTTTTTTTTTTTTACATCTCAGGGTTTGTTTTTTTTTTTGTTTTTTTGTTTTTTTGTTTTTTTTTTTTTTTTAAATATATTTTATTGATTTTTTACAGAGAGGAAGGGAGAGAGATAGAGAGTTAGAAACATCGATGAGAGAGAGACATCGATCAGCTGCCTCCTGCACATCTCCTACTGGGGATGTGCCCGCAACCCAGATACATGCCCTTGACCGGAATCGAACCTGGGACCCTTCAATCCGCAGGCCGACGCTCCATCCACTGAGCCAAACCGGTTTTGGCTTGTTCCCAATATTAAATAAATAAATGAAAGTAATTGCTGGCCACTAGATATCATATGTCTGCAGAACCCGAGAACTGTATGACTTCAAGAATAGGTAATGAAAAAGGACCAGAAATACAGGCAAAATGTGAGGAATAAATACATTATTCATTATTTGAGGAAATGGTCAAGAAATGGGCCTTGTACAAAGAGCCACAAATCAGTGCTGTCTTTGAGATTGGCATAGTCATTTTCAGGGATCCCTTGTAATCTACACTAGGGAACATAATATGCAAGTAAAAATATTTATTCATAAGTATGTCCATGGGAGTTTAACATTGGTCATGGGTGACAAATGGTTGGAAATAAGCACAATTTGTGTTTATGATGGACTGCATAAAGAAACCATGATATGTGTACATAATGCAAAACCAGGCATACATCAATAATGATGAGTAAAATGGAAGTTATTGAAATCTATATTTTGTCCATGAAAAAGGCATATTGCATTCATTGTCTATTATCATGCAAACTATGTTTGGATACTTCTCTACCTTTTCAGTTGCAGCTATGTTTAGAACAGTTGCATGGAACGTGTAAATTGTCTAATTTATACTTTATCTTTCACCCTACCAACAGCCAATTCAGTCATTTTCCTTAAACTGTTCAAGCCTATGAGAAAAAAACAATCAGTCAAAATTATCAATAGTTATTTGAAAGAGAAATATTAGACACATTTGTCAAACTGAAAATTGGTATAGGCTTAGCCTTATATTCCCTTCTTTAGGTTTCCAATAACAGAAAGTGAAACAGTTACATACCTAATTATTGTTTTTCTTTTCCATCATCTGAGAGGAGATTTATCATTCTGTTAGCTCTAACATGCCCCCCTCCCCACAAAAAAATACGTGAAGGGCACTCACTTTTCAGGAAGCCCCTTTATTGGAGTCAGGTTGTATATGATATTTCACCCTTGGAAAACTGTCCAAAAGAATATTCAAAGAGTGTGTATTTTAATTAACCATAGACTGAGTGGCTTATAGACATCAGAAATTTATTACACTGCTGGAGGCTCAGACATTCAAGATCAAGGTGCCAGCAGATTCAGTGTCTAGGGATAGCCAGCTTCCTGTAAACTTCTATGGTAGAAGAGGCAAGGGACTCTCTGGAGACTCTTGTTAAGGGCACTAATTCCATTCATGAGGTCTTTGCCTTCATGAGCTTGTCACCTCCCAAAGGCCACACCTCCAAATGCCATCACACTGGGGATCAGATTTCAACATATACATTTTTGGGAGACATAAACATTCAATTAACAGTAAATTGTCTGGACAACTTTTTCAGAAATAAATTGAACAAAACTTATGGGTTTATTTTCAGACTTTCAATTCTATTCCATGAGTCTTTAGGGTTGTTCCTATGCCAGTACCACACTGTTTTGATTACTGTAGCTTTTTTTGTTAAGTTTTGAAATTGTTCTTTCAAGATTGGTTTGGCTCTTCTAGGTCCTTTATCTATCTATCTATCTATCTATCTATCTATCTATCTATCTATCTATCTATATCTATCTATCTATCTATATCTATATCCAAATCTATATCTATATCTATATCTATCTATATCCAAATCTATATCTATCTATATCTATCTATATCTATATCTATATCTATATCTATATCTATCTATATCTATATCTATCTATATCATCATCTATATATATATAAAAGGTTAATATGCTAAATACCCTTCCCTCAGTCTGGATAATGATGTCATGTAGCAACACCTGGCTTCCTCTCCCTAGCAATGACTAGCCTCCTTACAGTTTCTTCAGCCAAGGAACATGACTTGCTTTATAGCCAGGTGGAAACACTTTACACTGTAACCAAATGTCTGTGAAGCATTTTCCCATACCTCATCTCATTTGATCCTCACAGAAGTCCTGGAGTAGGTAGATAGGAAACTCAGTGGAATTTTATTTTCTTTTCATTAGCCAGAAAACAGAGATTTAGAAAGTTTAGAAACTTGACCTGACTAAAAAGAAGTAAGAAATGGTGGACCTTGAAAATGACTTCAGGTTTTCTCACTGCATAAAATATAGTTAAACACTGCTGCAGTTAAATATTTTACCCTTTGTTCTCCCTGCATGATCTACAATAATAATCTGCTTCATGTTGATATTTACTGTTGTGTTGCTGACAATTACCTGAAAGAGAAGTTGGGTGCTTCACTGGGCTGGAAAAAGTTTAGCTAAATCAGAAAGCAGGTCTAATTAAGCAAGTTTGTTCTTTATCTATAAAAGGCTAAGTTGACTCTCACATGTGCAATACATATAAAGTTCTCAATGGTGCCAATCGCACGCATGGGTTTCCATCTGTCATTGTTGATCGTGAATTTGGTTGACATTTCTATTATAGAGAAAGGGTGCATAGTGATATTAAAATATTTCTTCTAATTAATTTCCTTTCAATGTGCCCAAATTCATGCACCGGTCCACTAGTATATTCATATGAATTTTAGGATCAGTGAATAAATTTCTGCAAAAGGTAGAGGGATTGTGATAGGATTGCACTGAATCTGTAAATCATTTTAGGAAATGGATCATCCTAAAAATTAAGGCCTTCAATCTATGAAAGCAGGATGTTTTTCCATTTATTTAGGTTTTTCCATTTATTCAATTTCTTTCAATATGTTTGGTGTTTTTCAGTGTGTACTTTTTTTTTTTAATTGATTTCATGGAGGAAGGGAGAGGGACACAGAGATAAAAACATCAATGATAAGAGAGAATCATTGATCGGCTGCTTCCTGCATGCCCCCCATTGGGGATCGAGCCTGCAACCTGGGCATGTGCCTCAGACCATAATTGAACCTGGGACCCTTGAATCCCCAGTCCAATGGTCTGTCCACTGAGCAAAATCCACAAGGGCTTCAGTGTGCACGTTTATTGTTGAAGTCATACATAAATATTTTATTTTTTGATAGTGGAATTATCTTCTTAATTTCACTTTGGGATTAGTCATTGCTAGAAAAAAATCTTAATTTAAAATATTACCTCTTTAAAGCCTTGTCTCCAAACAATTACAATATAAAGTACTGAATAAGGGTTAGTACTTCAGTATATGAATTTTGAGGGGAAACAACACAGCCATAACAATACCATTTGCTGATTCACCATAGGAATGTATTGTAAACAAAACTTTAATACATTGTTGTGTATGCTGAGTGACTAAAATGAAAGGTTTTTAGGGAATTCTGAATGCCATATGTCACTCAATAACAATATTTTTATACATCAGTCTGTGCAGAAGGAAAAACAGTGAGCCAGAAAACAATGTCCCTGCTCTAGTGAACTTTAAACTTTGGAGTGTGGAGGTAATAAGTCTCAAAAAGCAAAAGAACTCAGAATAGTGGGTGATGGGTTGAGTGGTTTTGTGAACTAATCTCAAATGTAAACTCTTTTGGAAATTAAGTCATGCAATCTACAAAATTTAATATTTTATATAATTGTAATAAAATGACTCATGTAAAGGTCATGGAAAAAAACTAACTGAAAACCATTTTAAAGGTGTATTTATATTGTTTCTTTTTTATATTAAAATATATTTTATACATGAAGAGTTTTATCCATGGTGAAGCTGAGGCAGATAACTTAATTAAATCGCCTAAGGTCACATAACTAGTTGGGAAGGGGAGTTATGCCATAAAAAGACATTCCCAGACCTTCCTTATTTTTTTCTAATTTACCATTACAATTTTGCTTGATTGACTCAAATTTTAATTTTCAAACATTAGGATTTATTTGATTCATGTCTTAAAATCCTAGAGGGCCCTAACCAGTTTGGCTCAGTGGATAGAGCACCAGCCTGCGGACTGAGGGGTCCAGGTTCGATTCTGGTCAAGGGCATGTACCTTGGTTGTGGGCACATCCCCAGTAGGAGGTGTGCAGGAGGCAGCTGATCGATGTTTCCCTCTCATCGATGTTTCTAACTCTCTATCCCTCTCCCTCCCTCTCTGTAAAAAATCAATAAAATGCATTAAAAAAAATTCTAGAGTGTAGGTAAACTATTTTGTCCCTGGAAAACAGCCTTTTCCTAATTCCTTCTTGATAAAATATATAACTTATTCTTTTATTTCTTACCTTTAAATATTCATTTTTGGTACCACCTGGAGAGCCTAATGTGTCTGTTCTATATATACATCATCTAGTTGATGTATATTCACTTTTTTTAAAAAAAAGTATTATTCAAAAAGACCTCAGTTGATGGGAATTCACTTTTTAAATTCTAAAAATTTAAGTCAGTAATAGAATTCAGCATTTTATAATTATAATGAATTTTATTTCTTTGAAAATATGCAAATAAGAGGAAATAGTGACCTTTTTCTGTTTGCATCTATGGAATTGACTATTTTTCCTTGCTTCAACCAAAATGATTATAGGATTAGCTATAATCCTATTACTGTATGTGGATACTCTTTATGAGATTAGCAGATTCCCTCTCTATAGTATTTAATTACATGTTTTCCAAAGAAGATTTTGTGCTTATCTGTGAATATCTTGTATGTGATTAAAACCAGCTGATAGGACAATATGCCTGGTAGAATATTGATTCAAAGATCAGTACAGTACAAAGAGTAAATTGTTTCACAGTAGCATTCTGTGAAAGAGATAAAAAGTAAATGAAAAGGCAAATTTTCTGGGTATTTGACCTTGCATTAGAAATTCTATCTAGAATATGATAGTATTACTATAGAGTTCAGGAAACAAAAATCATGATAGATTAATACAGAAATTCCAAATTGCTAGCCTTGAGATTACCCACCACCTCTAAAAATAAGAATAAAAAAGAGCAAATATTATTGAAGTAAGACAAATTGGTATTTTCTGGAATTGGAATATTAAATCTATGGTTAAAGAGATAGAATAGAATAATTTAATAGAGACCTTAATGTTTTGTTATTGAAATAATTTGTAAATTAGAGTATAATGCTTCCTTTTAAATGTGATAGATTACATTTTTCTCTTCTGGACTAGGTTTATTTTGCTTCCCATTTTTTTTCTGTTTGCAATTCAATTTCTCCCACAAAGTTTGCTGAGAAGTTTATTGACCTTGGGTCGCCTTTTCCAGTATCTGTGAAACTTTCTCATAAAGAAAATATCAACCAACTTCTGAGATCTGTGTAAGACATGTTAGCCTAGAGGTTGTAGAGCTCCATTTGAAACCTGATGGATGGGTTCTATCATGTTTTCCCTATTATTCTCTTGAGCATTAAAAAACCCCACACATTTTTAACATGAAAAATCTTTCCAGAAATTGACACAGTATAATGGTTTGATAAATATCATCATTTATATTAACTCAGATAGATTGAACCAACATCCAAAACCCAATTTATTTTGATATATAGGTCTAATACACATATATTTAATTATTTTGATTGGTGCGGACACATTACTCACCCCCACAAATCGGAGACTACAAAGAGGTTCTTGATATGTATAATGTTAAATGTTCTGCTCAGGAAGTCAAATAAGTCAGGCCTCTGTTAAGTGGTCCTAATAACATTGTTTAACTTCTTTGAGATTAGTTCCCTCATATGTAATCTTATTACTTAAAATGCACTCTAACAATATCTATTTCATAGGAATAGTATCCTAAGTTTTATACCCTTTATCCTTCCCTAAATTAGCTACCATAGAATGTGGAACCACTTAAGCCATGTAGAACTCCAGTCTTTGAAAATGGCGATGCCCAGCTCATGTGCTTCCTTTGAGTCACTAAAACCCACCACATTCTTTCATTCTTTCCTGTAGCTGATCTTCTCTTCCTTGTGAGCCATTGTCCTATACGCTATCTGAGAAACTTACATTTTTCAATGTAAAACATCTCATTCCTTCTAGTTTATTTACTTACTATTTTAAATAATCAAAAAAATTTATTGAAGTATAATCGGCATACAACATTATATCAGTTTCAGGTGTTGAACATAATGATTCTAGATTTGTACATATTGCAAAGTGATCACCTCAGTACGTCAACATCCATCACCATACATAGTTACAGAGTTTTTCTGTGTGATGAGAATATTTAAGGTCTACTCTCTTAGCAACTTTAAAATATGCAATACCTCTAGTTTAAAAAATATCCTTTCAGTTTAACTATTTATCCTTCTAAATACTCTAAATATTTCATTACATTTAATAATGTTTAAAATTTTGAAACATCTATCTCTTATCATAAATCGTTTAAATAAGCTCTTATAGATGATTCAGTGCATTTAGGAAAAAAAATAATCATCCCTGAGTTCTGTCCTTTACTCTTAATCCCCTTTATGGAATCTGGGCATATACAGGTACTTAATGTATTTATAGTTGTAGGGATAAGGGGCTCTTCTGTGGACGCTGTATTTTCTGTATCTCTGTTGCATATTGACTAACTGAGGATCCTCTTCCAAAGGTGATTTTGAGGTAACATTGCAAGGTGACATGCTGGAAGTCACTGCAGGAGTTGTTGGTCAAAGTAGTTGCTCCTGCTATCTAAGCCACTAGAGGGGTTCAGAATATGTCTCCCCAAAATATGTCACTTTGTTAGATTGCTTTGAAATAAAAGCATTTAAGAAACAGCAGGTGGAGGAAGGACACTCTTTCTGTCTTCCTGAAAGCAGGAGAAACAAACTCCCATGTGAAAGGGTACACCCTCATCCCAGAAGGCTTAACACATTCCTATCACCAGAGACAGGGAATCGGGGGCTAAGTAATCTGTACAAACACACCTTGTTAAACTAACCCTTATCATCCTGTTTACGTTTCCATCATTTACTACCCCTGGCTTAAGCCCCTTTGTTTTGTCAATTCTTTACAAATTTATCATTTCTTTGCCTAAAAGGTATAAAAGCTTCCTGCTTTGGTCACTTCTTTGGGTCTTTATGTTCCTCGCGAAGGATCCTCTGT
Organism: Myotis lucifugus; assembly: GCF_000147115.1. Taxonomy (NCBI): domain Eukaryota; kingdom Metazoa; phylum Chordata; class Mammalia; order Chiroptera; family Vespertilionidae; genus Myotis; species Myotis lucifugus. The sequence goes on along the minus strand of NW_005871524.1, from coordinate 167,342 downwards.
GCATGTGAAAATTCAATATAATTTGTACACTTTTCTCCTGTTAATGTATCTTATAGAAGTTTAATTCTTAGGAGTATCCAGAGAACAAAGAGAAAAGAGGAGAATTTTTTACTCTCCTACCCCACAGACACCTGGCATCTGGGCCCAGCTGAGCTTCACGTAGGGCAGTCACCAAAGCAAGCTGAGCACGGGGGCCCAGCAGTCTGCAGGCAGCTGAGGAAGAGCCAGGAACCAGGCCTCAGACTCCTCTGAGCAGACATGCCCCATCTAGGGCATTGTGCCCTGCCCCTTTCCTCCATAGGAGTAACCATTTGCAGGATTTTGCTTATTACTTGGGTGCTTTGGTCTGCAGTGGTCTCAGACTTCCCACAGCCATCTGAATCTTCCTCTACCCTCTTCCACCACCTCTAGGGAAAGGTGGGTATGTCCACTGATATGTGTTAGCCTCTCTCATTCCTTTCCCCCCAAATCTCTGACCTAGAAAGGGTGGATTTTCATACACTCCAAGTTCCCTACTGGGTTTTATTCTTTTCTGGACTGATATGATGGAGTGTCTGTGGTGTTAAGGAGCTTTCAAATGTAGTATTCTTTATCTTACTGTGATATGGTGGCATTAAATAAACAATCATCTCCCTAAAAGCAGTCAAATAATTCAACTGAATAGTAACCTCTTTTCTTCTAAAGGAACTTTTCATCTCCTTCCTCTGGCGGTATCTCAGCCTTGGAGCATTAAGGCACTGAGAGAATATGATTCAATTGTGAAATGAAGAAAGAGAACTATGTTTAGAGTCGCTGTATCATTTTTAAGATACTAAACAACTTTGGACATATAAAAATGACCTTGAACAACTTATTTATTTAGATTTTGCACATATAATTTAATGGAGAAGAAATAATGTTTGAAATTATTCTTGTAGCAAATAAAAACACACATGTATTAGATGTGTGTGATTTATATGATAGCAGAGTGTAATTGGGAAAAAGTACAGAATGGGAGGCATGTGACCTGCTTTCTGGAGTAGTTTCTGCTTTGCAATTATTTTCAAGCCAAATATCTGCTAAGTCTAATAGGCAATGATTCCATAAAATACTTCATAAAAATGTTAATATGAACTTATGTGAATAAAGCTGCTTTTCTTTCATTTATCAAAAAGTATTTCTTCCTCCATTTTAGTCTTGCATCAGGTATGTTGCATGTTAACTGCATGCGGCAACTAGTCAGCAGCTTCATCTGATTATGTGCACTTTATGTTTTGTGACAAGGCCATGTACACGCTGAAACATATCACTCTGTTTCCAAAAATCAACCTGAAATGGGTATCTGTCAGAAGTCTTGAAAGACCAGGTTGGAAAGGAACTAAATAGTGAATTCTGCAGGGAGTTTGCATGCTGTATGGTGAGTCAGCAGTTCTGTCTGTACCCGCTCATGTTCCATTAACTTTTTTTCAGAAGGTGTTTGAAACACAGGAATATGTCCTTAACCTGTGTAAAGACAGATGGTTAAAAGAAGCAAGACAATGTGCAGCCTGATGCTGATCACTCCCCACCCACCCACTCCCACCCGTGCCTTCCCTCTGAAATTGGTCAGTCTGTTCCATGCTTCTATGTCTCTGGATCTATTTTGTTCATCAGTTTATCTTGTTCATTAGATTCCACATATGAGTGAGAGTATATGATACTTATCTTGCTCTGACTGGCTTAACAATATTTTTTAAAATAAATGATTCCTCTGTATGACTCTCACTGAGGTCTGCTCTGTTAGCTAGATTATTTTTTTTCCTAATGCTTCTATAAAACTTAAACAACACATTACACTAGCACCAGTTATAGGAGGCAGCAATTTTTCCCCCAAAACCCTCACAATCCAATTAGAAGCAGTATCTTAGCCTCCCTCTATGTAGAATCAAGCTTAAAATAACAACATGGTATGCTTTATAATAAGAAGAAAAACAAACTTAACATCTGATAATGTACTTTATCGCCTTCTTTTATGTACGTGGAGATCTTGCTTACAATTAATGTCTCATTAATCTTAAAAACAATTTATCAAATGAGTGTTATTATTAGTTCCATATTACAGATGGAGAAAAAGAAAAGTTAAGTATGTTTTTCAACTTCACCCAGATTGTAAATGATAGTTTGTTGATTTAAGTAGTCTGGAAATATGTTCATAAACATACCCTTGCAGATTAATGTTATTTTAATATTTGCAAAATTCCCAGGACAATTCTTGAATTTAAAATGCATTTATATTTAAAAAATAATCTGTCCTACACTCTGTTTGAGAGAGATATGTTATTCAGATTGTATATTGTGAGATTTTTTTTTCACTCAGTCTCAAAAAATTTGAGTGGTTGCCTAGTGTGACACATCTATGAGGCAGGGCTATACCCACAGTTACTGGCTTTTAAGTATAATTTCTAGTTTTATTGGGGTACCATTAGAAGACAACTCCTTTCCTACCAGAACCCCAAAATAGGTAAAGGGTATTCTGTAAGAACTAAAGTAGATTTTAGAACTTCCTAGAAGTATAAACTAGACTGATTGGGCATAATGGGACATAGACTAGTATGGGGGTGGTTGCTAAAAGATAGGACAGTCAAATGGAAAATATCCTGCTAAAATGATCTTGGTTAGGACACAGGGACTCACTGACTTAACCAATAAACTCTTTTTTTTTCACAACAAAACTAGAAATGGACCGTACTTTATGTCCTTGTCATCATTATACTGCATTGTTGAATATTCATTATTTACGTTCTCTTACACCAAATAACAAAGAGCTTGCTTCTATCTCATAATGCATTTTTTAAAAAAGTGGTAAGATTAGCCTCTTTAATGTAATAAAATTATCTTTATAAAGAACTGTCACCTCTATTTATGTTAGCTGATTCCCATAAATGTTTGTGGGGTGACAGTATGTGTGACTATGAGCCAAGTACTTATCACAGATATGTGGATCAATAGGACTCAGCCTTACTCTTAAAGAGCCTAAAACCCAACAAGGAGGACACTAGAGGATTTGATGTACTTGAACCAAGTTTCAAACTCAGAGGGTCAGCTGCCAGAGCCCACAGTCCAAGTCACTACCCTGCTCCCTTCAGTAACGGGGGAATAATCCTTGAGAAGGACACTGGTAGGATTAGAGGTGCATGTTAGGGAAATCAGGTGGCAGTGTTGAGGGAAATTTACACTAAAGTGTCTGCAGAAGGTATGACCCAGAGCGAGGAGGTGTGGGGCAGTGCTCCAAAGCTCAGGCTTTTGATTTAGATCCTAACCTCCTTTCTGACTATGTGATTTTTGAATAACTTGTTTAACTATTTGGAGCCTCGTTTTCCTTATTGGTAAAATAGGGAAGATACCAATGTTACTGTGACGATTCATTGAGATAAGGCATGTAAATTATTTAACAAGGTGCCTGGCACTTATCAAGTGCTTAATGGTTGTTAATTATTAATGTGATGCATTATTATCATGTCTAGTGTGGAGATAAAGAGGGATATATATATGAGGGATATTATAGGAGAAAAACAACAATAACAACAACAACAACAAAAAAAACACCACCTGCCGACATGGGGAGAAAGGAGCAAGAAGGAGATGCCAAAGTGACGGTAAATTATTAATTCAGGGTGAAGGGAGAAGAGCTTCATTAGTAGACACCAGAACCACAAAGATTCCTGCTCTTTAAGACATCTCTTGGCAACAGAACTATCGATAACAACTGGAAAGAAGAATATTTGGACTCAGCCTTTCATCATGTCCTTTCCAGGTCCATTTGCTCCATGCACTGGACTTATGCAATTTAGGAACAAACAGTGACAACGGACCAACAAAATTATGCTTCTAAGTGACTACATTTTGGAGTTATGGTCATGCCAGCAAGGGAGTCAACAAAAACTATCTCTATTTTTTTGCAAAATAAGTTATATGCATGCTGTTTCCATGTTTTGTCTTTTCTTTTTTTAAAATATATGCTTTTTTTATTTCAGAGAGGAAGGGAGAGGGAGAGAGACATAGAAATATCAATGATGAGAGAGAATCATTGATCAGCTACTTCCTGCAGGTCTCCTACTGGGGATCGAGCCCACAACCCAGGCATATACCCTGACCAGAAATCAAACTGTGATCTCCTGGTTCATAGATCAACCCTCAACCACTGATCCATACTAGCCAGGCTATTCTGTGTTTCTTATTGTCCATTTATAACCTGTCATATTACCAAACTGCAATGTCAATCTCAAAATGTTTCTTCCAAAATGTGTTATATTGATTAACTAGAGGCCTGGTGCACTAAATTTGTGCACCAGAGGGGGGTTCCCTCAGCCCGGCCTGCACCTTCTCACAATCCAGGACCCCTTGGGGGATGTCCCACTGCTGGTTTAGGCCCGATCCCACGGGATCGGGTGGGTCTAAACCGGCAGTGGGACACCCCTCTCACAATCTGGCCCACTGGCTCCTAACTGCTCGTCTGCCTGCCTGCCTGCCTGATTGCCCCTAATCACTCTGCCTGCCTGCCTCATCACCACTAACCACTCACCTGCCTGCTTGCCTCATCACCCCTAACCACTCACCTGCCTGCCTCATCACCCCTAACCACTCTGCCTGCCTGCCTGATCACCCCTAACCCCTCTATCTACCTGTCTGATCACTCATAACCACTCTCCTGCCTGCCTGATCACCCCTAATAACTCTGCCTGCCTGCCTGATCACCCCTAAGTTCGCCTTCCTGATTGCCACTAAGTGCCTCTGCCTGCCTGCCTCATCACCCCTAACCACTAGCCTGCCTGTCTGATTGTCTCTAACCGCCTCTGCCTTGGCCCCCGGCTGCAGCAGCTTCGTCCGGAAGGACGTCCAGAAGGTCGTTTGGCTGTCCAGTCTAATTAGCATATTATGCTTTCATTATTATAGATATGTCCTGAAAAGTTAAAGACTCTAGACTCTTCAGCATAACTTGTTTTGAATAAATGGTAATTTAGACAATACTTAAAAAATTAGAAAGGATGCTCATGGCAACTTTTTTTTTATAGTCTTGAGAAAAATAAAAGATGATATCTATGTTACAATGCTTTTGCTACCAATAAAAATCTAATGATTCTTGGCCACTGAGTAGTTTGACCATCCCTGGGCCAAAGGAAGGGAAACAGATTTGGTCAACAGAAATTTTCTTCTTTTCAGTAGAGAGACCTGGTGAACACACTGGGAGGCTTACCGAAAAAGCTTAAGTTTTCTTGCATATGAAATCATATGAAGTTGATTGCAAAAGCTACAAATGAACAGATCAAGTAAAGCTACAGTTACTCTCATTACACAGAGCAAAACTATGCTTTATACTAATAGAAATGTAAAGAAAATTGGTTTGTAAGGATTGTGTAAAAACGTCTGTGTAAAGTAGCACAGAGAGCATTAATTATTTCTTTGGCTTAGATCCATCTTGCTACTGTCTGATGAGTGCACAGGCACCTGCAGACTAATCTTCCACTCCAGAAACCAGAGGTTATAATTAGCCCACACTGGGATAATATTTGATTAGAAAATCCTGCTTGCCAGCTGCATTGAGCACTTTAAGAAATGTCTTCAGGAGGTCCCTCCTGAGTATCCCATGATAAGGCTAAATCTTACCACCTGGTCTTTCATGCCTACATCTCCTAGAAATTCAGGTTCTTTTGCTCATTTCCTTCATAAAACCTTCATAACCCATCACTGTGCAGAAGCTGTCCTCTATGACCAGCCAAATGTCATGGTGCTATATTCTTATCCCTTCAAGTGCTTTTCCATGTATTGGGTTCTACAGATGACAAAATTGTGCTTTGTTTTCTAAGGGTTTTTCTTAGTTGGACCTTGATTTTCCCATCAACTTCTGACATTCTAAAAGCTGTATTTTATTTTTAATTATTTAAGAGCTACTTTACTCAAGCACTCTTCCTCAAGTTCACCTTAGTGTCTCCTTGGGCTCAATTTGGCCTTTTGTCACTTTCAAAATGATCTTCTGAGGCCCATTAAGCAAAAGTATATTGTGAATATTTAACACTGGAATATAGAATTAGATAAAGAAGACTCAAAAGTATTTCACATAAATTAAGAGTTTTTACATCAGTGCCCTGATACTAGATTTCCTGGAAACACAATCCCATGAAGTGGCAAGTCCCCATAGAGCCAAAGGCAACGAATGATTCAATAGGTATAAAGCTTTTCAGAAGCAACAGTATTTGTGAATGAATAACAGATCCTATAGTGAGAGTTTGACATGACTCAAGCCTTTCTACACAAGAGATCTGGACTAAAGTCTATTCTGATTGCTAAAGAACCCCTGAAATTTAGTGGTTAGATAGATAGCTCTGGCCCAGAAATTAGTTTGGGGTCCTTGGTAGTTATATTTTAGACATGAAGAAATGATTTTCCCTGTGAGAATAGTGTGTGAGTGTGTTTGTGTGTGTGTGTGTGTGTGTGTGTGTGTGTGTGTGTGTGAGTGTGCATGAGTGTGTTAGGGAAGGAGTGTGCAAGCATCCCAAGGATGAATACAACTTCACTGTTATTTTGGCATCATGTGAATAAGACCCTATTGGTTCTTGAGATGAATATGTGTGTGATTTTCTTCAGAATTCCTGCCTAGAAGGAAATATCACAGGCAAAGAAGACTTTTACAATTTTAGTATAGCTTAGATGCCATGGTATCATCAAGGGAAATGGTAAATTCAGTTTTTCCAGGACTTTGAAGATTATTGAATTGGAAAAAACAACAACATATGATCAGAAAGTCCAAAGGGATAAATTTGGTTATTGGCCACTGGAAAGAAAATTTAAAGGATAAAACGTAAAACCTTTTCATACTTTTCTGACTTCTAAAAATAATTTAATTAGCTACATTTTATGTGGGGGAAAAAATTCTTTTTAGAAATAGATGACTTTTTTTGGTCTGATATGTCCTGTCATAACTTTACATATCTGTTTTTTGTTTTTATGTAACAGATTAAGTGTCAGCTCTTTATTTTATAAATTATTTTATGAATTTTATTTTTTTGGATTATTCATAGCATAATTAATAAAGAATTAGAAACTATAACAATCACTAGACCAATAAAAAAATAATAAAATTGATTATATACAATGGATGGAAAAATAACAAATCAAGCAATCAGCCATTAAAACAGACAATCTAATATGTTCACTTCTTTAAAGTAGTACCTTAATTTTATGTACTTTGTATTTAAAATATTACCGTATACCTGAATTCAGAATATAAAGCATGTTTTTTGTTTTTGTTTAAAATATTACAAATAGTAGTACTATGTCTCCTTTTTTTTCCCCAATTGACCTTCCCCCAGTCTCCCCTACCCGCTTGCACATGCCCTCAAGCCCCTCCCAGTGTCTTGTGTCCATTGGTTATGCTTATATGCATGCATACAAGTCCTTCCGTTGATCTCTTACCTCCTCCACCCCCCTAACTCTCCCCAGCCTTAGAGCTGTTGTTTGACAGTCTGTTCGATGCTTCTCTGCTTCTGTATCTATTTTTGTTCATCAGTTTATAATGTTCTTTATTATCCATAAATGAGTGAGATCATGTGGTATTTTTCTTTCACTGACTGGCTTATTTCACTTAGCATAATGCTCTCCAGTTCCATCCATGCAAGCATGTTTTTAATTTTTTTTTTGCCAAACTAACTTTGAAAATATCATTTAACATTTTGTTAAAAATGCCCACATAAAGACTCATGAAAAAAATTAATATAATATTTTTAAACAAATGACAAACAGAATTATAGAATTATTGACAGGATGGAACAGATTTTGCAATGTCTAAAACCAATAAGAAATTAATATCTAGAATTTACAATAAGATAAAAATGAATCATGCACCAAAATGTAAAATACAGCTTTATTTATCATTGTCAAAACTTGGAAGCAGCTAACTATCCTTCATTGGGTGATGAATAAATAAGCTGTGGTCCATTCAGATAGTGCAGCCTTATTCAGTACTAAAAAAAAAATGAGGTATCAAGCCATGAGAAGGCATGGTTGAATCTTAATTGCATATTGCCAAGTGAAAGAAGCCAATCTGAAAAGGTTACAAACTGTAGGATTTCAATATGACATTCTTGAAAAAGCAAAAATGCTATAGAGACTGAAAAGATCAGTGGTTGCTAGGGTAGTGAAAGGGAAGGAGATATGAATTGGCAGAAGACAGAGGATTTCTAGGGCAGTGAAAATACTCTGATATTATAATGATGGGTATATGTGATTGCACATTTTTCCAAATCCATAGATTGTATTAAAAAAATAAACCATAGTGTAAACTATGAACTTCGGCTGATTTATCAGTGCAGTTTCATCCATGGTAAAACATGTACCACTCTGGTGATGGTTATTAATAATGGGGGCGGCTATGCATGTGTGGGGACAGGGGTTACTTAGCAAATCCCTGTATATTCACCTCAATCTTGTTGTAAAACAAAAACTGCTCTAAAAATAGTCTTAAAATAGTACTGGGAATGAGAAATATAAAATGTTCAACTTCATTTGTCACCAGATAAATGTGTGTTAAAATGATTATGAGATATTACTACATACCCACTAGGGACAAATAGTCAATCATTTAATAAAATCAATTGTTGGCAAGAATTTGGGGCAAGAGGAATATCTGCGTACTGCTTAACATAGCGATAGCTGATAACACTTTGCAATATGAGGATGACCTATACCCCATTACAAAGTAGTCCCAATCTTGGATGTGTTTCCAGGAGAAACTTTTTTTTTATTTTATTGCTAAAAGTATTACAAAGGGTATTGCATATGTGTCCTTTTTTCCCCCTGCCCTTGACAATCGAAACTTTTATATAACCCCAAAGGGAAGGATATTGGACCTAATATTGAAAGACATTACAGGCAATCTAGATGTGGATCAGGTGTGGAATAGAAACCAGGATTCAGGAATACAAGGAATGGGATTTTGTAGAGCATTAAAAAGAAATGAGTTGGGCACACAGGTGATTTGGCCTAGAATTTTACACTTGCAACCTATATAATTTTATCAACCAATGCCACCTCAATAAGTTTAATAAAATAAAAAATAATAAAAAATTTAAAAAGTAATAAATGAGATTGACAGACATAAAACGGCATGATACATCTTTTTAAAAGGTACTGAAAATTTAAAGTAAAAAGAAGATAAGATTTATAGTATATTATTCTTCTTATAAACTAAAATAAAAAAATTAACAACAATACATTAGCATTGAAATAACACTGGTTGTCCCTCCAAGATCTCCCATGCATACTGGGACACATACACATCTCTCTTTTATTATCATCTGGGTTTCCCCCTCTAACTTACTGAAGGAAGAGAGGAAGTTATCTCTGGTGATACAGCAAAACCAGACATAAAAAATTAGTTAGATAAGACAATAAATGTATATTTAAAAAGTGACCAATATTATGAAAAGACCAGAGCTGTATGCATCTTCCCACCTGCCAGCAGATGGAGCAACCAGTGCAGTGGGTTAGTTTCAAGAAGGGAGATGAAGCCCCAGCTGGTTTGGCTCAATGGAGAAAGCATGGGCCTGCAGACTGAAGGGTCGTGGGTTCGATTCTGATCAAGGGCTCCTACCAGTCTATTGCAGGCTCTCGATGTGTTTCTCTCACATCTATGTTTCTCTCTCTCTCTCTGTCTCCCCCCTCCCTTCCAATCTCTCTAAAAAAAAAATCAATGAAAAAATATCCTCTGGTGAGGATTAACACACACACACACACACACAAAAGAAAAAAAAAAGAAGAGAGATGAAAGATGTCATACCACCATCTGAAGTCAACTTTACATTGACCTGAAAAGAAATTCATGGAAATAAGACATAATTTTTACCTTTTATGATTGGTTAATAATTTGTTTTCATTCTTTATTATAGTCTATCCCAGGATTCCCTGTTGAAAACTTTACAAACTTATAAAATAATTAAAAGAAAATTGTGCCTAACTTGGAGATGCCTATCTGTAGAATCATTCTGGAAGAATGACTTGGGAAGAGAAAGTTATGGCAATAGGACTGTGGTGCACAGAGTGAATGCAAATCATCTAACTTCAAGCCCAGAGCGCTTCTCTTCCTAATATATTTCAGCTGTGTTTCTAAAAGTGGTAATATATTCCAAAGCACTTTGTAAACTGTAAAATACTAGACAAATGAACAGAATTAGTTTGTTGATACACTAGCTATCCAAAAATTATTCTTCAGTTCCAAATATTGCATTATGCATTCAGTTTGATCACTTGGGCAATATACCAAATTGCATTTATGGTTGAATGTGTTATAAAAATCACAAAAACAATGGCAAACTGGACAGATGTTTTGCAAAACATGTAGCCTGACTTAGTTATATTTAATTAAATTCTACCATTCTGACAGATATCCCCAAATAACACTTAGGGACATAGATTTATAGATCTACTATCTCTGATCCCACTTGTTGAAGACAACTTTTATTTTTTTAAAAATATATTTTATTGATTTTTTACAGAGAGGAAGGGAGAGGGATAGAGAGTCAGAAACATCGATGAGAGAGAAACATCAATCAGCTGCCTCCTGCACACCCCCTACTGGGGATGTGCCCTCAACCAAGGTACATGCCCTTGACCGTAATCGAACCTGGAACCTTTCAGTCTGCAGACTGATGCTCTATCCACTGAGCCAAACCGGTTAGGACTTGAAGGCAACTTTCAGCCTTCACAACCAGTAGTCATATGTAGTTAATCTTTGAAAATATTCATCAGATTCCTAACCTGTCAGAAGTCCCATTATGCCCAGGCTGCCAAGATGGCACAATTGAATTTAGGTTCAATAACAGTAATTCTCATTAGCCACAGTATTCAGCATATTTATATCCCATTCCTCCATATATATTTGAACTTAACATTTAAGTATAATATATGGTCTTAGTTTCAATGTCTTCTATTGTAAGCAAACTCAAAAAGCTATTGAGCTTCAATAAACAACCATTAAATGAATAAATATAGTTTGATCGGAGAGTTTAGGGAGAAAGTAGTGACCTTTATCCTCCTTCTATATTGCAAACAGGGTACTTATAAAAGCACCCGAGCCAAGAAGATGCTCAAAGAATAGTTGTAAAAAGAAGATGAAAGAAGGGAAGGTAGGAAATAAAATAAATGTGGTTCTAAAATACAGTGTAGCCATCATAACACTTTACTTTCATTCAGTTTGAGTAACTAATCTAAATGTCTCACATATTTTATCTCATTTGATTCTTATACTAACATACAACTAGTGATAATTTTTATGCATTTATACTAAAGATGAGGAAACTGTGAAGTATTTCCCTGTAGTCATACATCCAGCAAGAGGCAAAGTCGGGATTATCATTTGAACACAAAGCCCTTTTAAAAGAATTGTTTTACATCCCCATGACTATTATTATAACTGGCAGTTTATACTTATCAATCCCTTTCAAGTATTTCACCCTTCTTTCCAAAACCCATTCTTTCTGATGACCATCAATTTGTTCTTTGTATCTATGAGTTTGTTTCTATTTTGTTTATTCATTTATTTTTTTAGAGTCCACATATAAGTGAAATCATATGCTATTTGTCTTTGTCTGTATGATCATTTCACTTACATAATAGCCTCTAGGTCCATCCATGTTGTTGCAAATGGCAAGATTTCATTCTTTTTTACAGAGTAGGAAATATAGTCAATAATTTGGTGTATGATGCCCTAGGAGTAATAAACTTATTGGGGTGGTCACTTTGTAAAGTATATACATTTTTGTACACCTAAAATTAATATATTGTTGTATGTTAACTATAATTGAAAAATATATTTTTTAAAAAGAAAAAAAATATTTTAATGAACATAATTACAAGTCAGGCTAATTAGGGATGGATTCCTGGAGAAAATGACCCAATCTGTGAAGGAGACTGTGAGAGTGTTTTTGGCAGGAAAACAGCATGATTGATAAAGGTAAGGAGGTAGCAAATGGGTAGAGGAAGAGGGATGTGACAATAAGAAGATAAGAGAAAAGATGTACATCATTTCTTACATAGTCCCAAGTGAAAATCATTTACTTGAGCGATGTGGTTATGTCAGTGAATAAACTGAAGCATAATTTATTTAATATTTTCTTTACATGGACTCACTTTTATCCTTGAATAAACTCATTCATGAAGAAAACAATGCAGTACATCCACAAACAGAAAACCTGCTTTAAGAGTAGGAAACCATAAAATAAACTGAAAGCAAAGCAAGTTTTTTTTTAATTCTAGCAAGATATTGATACCTGCCTACATGGCTAAGTCGACAGTCTGCCTTTCCTGTTATTTCAGTGGGTAATAATACAAAGGGGCCTTTACTTACGAGTTTAATTCGTTCCCAGACCGAGCTCGTTAAGGAGCTCGTTAACTCAAATTACTCTATCAACTCAATGCAAAAAAACTGCGGAGAGACAGCTGGTATCTCAAAAAACTCGTTAGTCGGGACACTCGTAAGTCAAGGCCCCACTGTAATGATATTAACAACAGCAAATTGAATTTGAGCATTTATCATGAGTGAGTCAATGTTTTTAAAATATTTCATGTTGGTACAATACCCAAATTTTATCCTGGTGGCATCTATTTGAGGTAAGACCTTTTATTATTCCTTCTCTAAAGATAAGGAAACTATAACTTAGAGATTGATTTAGCAGATGGCAGGGAGCTATTGAAGATATCCACAAACAGCTCTTTCTTATTCCATCAACAAAATGAGTCCAAAGAAGATGAGGAGGAGCTGATTTTCCAGCAACAACATTCAAAGTTTTGTCCAGATATTTCCTAATATCAGCTGTTACAGGACTTCTCCTAACTTCTCCTCTTAGCAAGTGCTCCATGCGTGGGGGCATTAAGGGAGGGATAGAGGGAGTGTGACACTAAACTTATAACATCATTTCCTGTTGGTGAGCAAGACAGTGATATACTATTTGGTGTGCAAGCACATTCCTGTGGGAAGGTGGAGAGAAGGAAGGGCAAGTAGCCTGTGTTGAGTTACCTTACATCTCCATTGATCTATGATTCACATTTTGCAGGAAGCAGAGGGAAAAAGCATAAAGACACCTCTAAAGTAGAAGAGAATCTCATAGAAGAGAACCTAAAAATAATTGTGTGAAAAGAATTTATGCCAAAAATGAGTGCCGGTGAGACAGTTTGACAAATGGAACAAGGAGTTAAATCTCAGGCAATCAGATGGAAGGCAATTAGTCGCTCCATAGCATGCCCCCACCTCCCTCTTTTTTTGAACTGAAAAACTGGTTTCTACTAAAGTTGCTGTTTCATATGCTGATGTATGCAACGTGTTTGTGTTTCTCTATGGATATCCCTGGAACGGATTCATGGAAGATTTATAAATCGCACAGGTCGTGAATTGCAAAGATATGAGGTCCAGATGACTGTGAGCTGGTCTGACTGGCACCATGCAGTTAGATTTACTAGCGAGGAAAAGGAACGCATTTCAAATGCTTCATTGCCTCCTTCTCTTCTCATCGAGTGCATTTGCAATGCATCCAAGTCATACTCCCCCCGAGTAGTGTTGCAGTTTCCAGGGAAGAGAAACACTTCGCAAGGTCCAAGTGAGAGGAGCAATCCTTTGCAGGGAGAAAAAGACAGAAACATGCAAATTTCCATTCTCCTAAGAAGAACTGGCCGTAAATAATTCCAGGATAGCTGCAGAGAAAAGAGAGCTTAGTGCCACCGAAAGCCATTAACTCTCTGTGACTTGGCGTGCACCAAAGTGCCCTTTGTCCACAAGCTCCCCATAGCACCTACACAGTTGGGCCACGAGACATTCATGACATTGAAAAGGCCCATGTCTGAGGTAGGATGACCAGCAAACATCATCCCACCATGGGGAAGATCAACTGCTCTCTGGGTCTGATGGAGCCACAGGACAGGGAGGGAGGAACACGGTTAGCACAAGTGCTGCTAATGGTAAAATGAACAAGAAATTGCCATATTCAAAAACCCCGAAAGTACTACAGCAGCTGGTGGGGAAGACGTGATCGCTGAAAGGGACATAGAGCTGCGCTAAAAACATTACACATTGACCTCATGTCTTCGTTAAGTGTAGGTTCTGTATAATGTGTGTGCAGGCAGTTAATTAGCCAGTTAATTCAGTCGATGCATGTAGCAAGTATAGGTAAAAGCCAGGCTCCGGAATCCTTTTCTAACAATTACCTCTGCTGAAATTATTTAGACATATGTGCCTACGCTTCAGGTATAATTTCTGTCAGCTAGCAAGGAAAATTATTAGGATGATCATCTTTTGCTTATGGAAATGAGCAATGCTCACTTATAGTAATGGCTTGCTTCCTCTTCAGATAACATCTTTTTTTCTTAATATATTTTTATGGATTTCAGAGGGGAAGAGAGAGGGAGAGAGAAACAGAAACATCAATGATGAGAGAGAATCATTGATCAGCTGCTTCCTGCACGCCCCATCTTGGGTATCAAGCCTGCAACCTGAGCATATACCCTGACCAGGAATTGGGACCAGCGAAGTCTTGGTTCCTGGGTCGACACTCAACTGCTGAACCATGCTGGCCGGGCTCAGATAACTGTTCTTTATGCACCAGGATATTGAGCGAGTTTGAGTCAGGCTCATATCGCACACTATACTTATTTCGATCATAGCTCTAAGTATTCAGTTTTCTACAAAAAACAGTAATCACGGGGCAAGGCAGCCCAAGGAATGGGCCATATATGAATTGTGACAAAACGTCAGGGGACTAGAGATTTACTAGAGTAAACATGGTGCGAGGGAGTGGTCACAGAGGAGCCAGTGGAATTAAGTGCAGGTGTTCCCTTCTTCCCCCATTTTCAACGGTTTGCACCCAGCAACTTTATAAAAGGCCTACATTAGTATCTGCTTTGGCTAACTAAGGTACATTTTTTATTTTATTTTAAAAAAGGTAAAAAGCAAAATTAGCATCCAGTGCTTGTTTTGCAGTGAGCATCATGGAGACAGCAATCAATGGCGTAGCCAGTGTTGCCACCAAGCTCCCTCCGCGGGGACCACAGGTAGCATCTCAGCATCGAGCGCCAGAGCTTTGAACTCTGTCTGTGAGCATCCGGGCCGTATGTGGATTCACTCCGTGCATCTGTTAGCCACATGTGTCCTGCGGTACCAGAACAGCGTTAGAACAGCATAACACTGGACATAATTCCGTGTATTTGGTACGGTTTGATGGGTTATTTTGGGGTTTTGGTAAAGCTCGATTTTCTTCTTATACAAATTAATGGTAAGTGCTTCTTCACTTTATACCATTTTGGCTTGCAAAGGGTTTCATAGGAACATCCTACTTTCATCTAGTGGGGGGCACCTGTATTGGAGAATGTGTAGGGAATGGAGTAAGACACACGTATCGCACTGCATGACAACTCTCCTAAATGCATGTTGTTGGGGATAAAAATGTGTCAAAACTCTTCTTTCCGGCTCATATTGCACACTGTACTTATTTGTATCATAGCTCTAAGTATTCAGTGTTATCCTATGAAAAACAGTAATCATGGGGCAAGCTGGTGTATTTTCTTGATGCATATTCCCAAAGTATTTTTTTTAAAGTCTCTCTCCTTTCTTCAACCTCACGTATTAGAGAGCTGATCAAAGCAGAGGAAACGACAAAACAATATGCATGATGAGTCATCTGGGTACCTGTGTTGCTAAGGCAACCGGTTCCTACTCAGAAGGAGGGAAGGGAATGTTACTTACCAGCAAATGATTGAATCACATCTACCTCTCATAAAAATGTGTTAGCGTGAGCTGTTCTAGCCAATAAGTGCTTACAGTCCTGCGAGTTTCTTCACAATTGTTTTTGTGGATTTAACTTTCTCTAACAATGCACAATTGATTTTATGCTAGCAACCAACAATTTGGTTTCCTTAATATACTCATATCAGTAACGAGTTTTTACAGAAACACCTTTAATCTTTTTCCCTAGGTAGATATATTTATCCAAGGCACCAATATTTCATACAAATCCATTTTCCTAACACCTGTTGAAACTGAAAGAAGGAATGTGCTTTCAAAAACAGTTATACCAGCCGGGACATTCACATATCTAACCATGGCGATCAAACCCACATTTAGTTCTTTCCCCAAAGGTCTGTAAATGCTGGTATAAGTTCCATAAACTGAAATGCATTACTGTAAGGTTAAGAGAATATCATTGTTAATGATGCCCCTTAGTGCACTTATAATTTCCTTCTAACAGTTATTGGCTGAGGGGCATTCCCAAGCCATATGGATATATATTCCCTCACAATAATGTAAATTCCAATGTGAGCACTGGTATTCTCATCTTTTACTATGGGCTGCATGGGACGCACAGGATGTCCTCAGCTTTCCTCTTTTTAAAAATCATCCTCAGAGAGGACCAATGTGGCATGGAAAATGAACTTTCTTCAAAGGCAACATTTCTTGGGAATGGTTCTGCACTACATCTAGGTTTAGTTTCCATTTCACCTGGATCATTAGGTCTTTTAAGTGCCATCGTTCAAGACATTTTTACAACTTGGTGCCGAATGGCTGCTTCTGGAAAATTCTTGGTCCCACTTTACACCTTAACATGTGCATCTCCATCATCAGGATCTCCAAGAAGTAAGAAGAATCAGCTAGTAAGCCTGGAAAAGGAAAGGACTGTTCCAGGGGTTTTTACCACAGGTAGAGGCACTTGTATGCTAATAGAACAGGTTGGAGTATTGCACAAAACTGTTCTGATTCCTGTTCAAGAATCCCATCCAATAAATCGTATTATGCACCTCTGCTCAGATCTTGCTTGCCTCATGGTCTTGCCCATGGGAATACCCATCCCTCAGTACAATTATTCTTGTCTGAGCATTTCCATACCTAGATGTTAATTCAGTATCATCCAATTAGGCTGTATATCATAACCTTATCACCTATTTTTTGTTGGGAATAATTGACAGTTTCTTTAGAAAATAAAATTGGTGTGTGTGTGTGTGTGTGTGTGTGTGTGTTTTGGAGGATATCCAACACTAAAATTTAGTTCTAAATAAAAGTAAGAATATAAGCATTCTGAAGCCTATCAACCAATAAATTAAAAAAATAGATTCACATATGTATTTGTGTACCACACTTAATAACCAGAAAAATTAGGTGAATTTTCAAGTCTATAGACTAGAATGTGGCTAAGACAGAACTTGAAGCCAGGTAAATTATTTATAATTGTAGGAGACTCTCAATAGCTACATCGTGAACTTTCATGGAATCTTATATGACTCTAAAATACAATTTTTAGGATACTTTTCATATTTGTACACTCTTTACTTCCATCTGTGATCACTTCCCAACTCTGTAAATTTATAGCACATTGTCATCATTGACTTAAGTACTGGGCATTCTAATATGGATTTTATTTCTAGTGTCATATTTGATAATTCAATATGGGTAATATTGTATTGTTTCATAGATGAGATCTGCAGCTTGGAAAGGCTGAGCTATTTTCTCGAGGCCATAGTGTCAGTAAGCTGAGGCTTGAAATCGGTCATGGTCAGTCTGTCTCTACAGCCTGAGCTCATCCTATTTTGCCACACTGCCTGGAATTCTAATATTTTCCCTATCCACCATTTTCCATCCTTCTCTCATTCTCTCAAGCTGTTGTTTCTTCTCATTTCTGTGTAATCTTCATTGTCCTTTGCAAGAACTCTCTCTATCCAGTGATTCCTTATTGCAAAGCCTGTCTCTTCACCATTGTCTGTGCAAATCATCTGAAATGTAGCTTAACTCATTACTCATATTCCTGAGTAATAATGCCTTCCCTGCCCTTCCATGTCACTGCCATTGGCAACTCTCTACCCTTTTTGAATTCCCATAACACTTCGTTAGAAAATGCTCTGGTGTTTACTTTGCAAAGCTCTGCACATGTTTATCTATTCAATTACCCTAATAGAATTTTAGTGATTTAGACCTTTCACTCTCTTATCTTCATTTCTACCTCTAAGTCTGGCCCATCCCATGACCTAACTCTCCAACTTTCTATCTTTAAGTCTAAATACTTGACTTTTCTTTGTCTCATCCAGTTCTACCAAGTATGGGTATTGATTTCTAAGACTTTGGACTTCCAAACTACCCTAAAGTGACAAACTATCCTGTCTTGCCTGGGACTATCCCAATTTTCCTGCGATTGTCCTACTTCTAACATTCCATTACTCATGTCTGGGGGAATTTTCTCAGTCCCAGGTAAACCAGGATGGCTTGTCATCTCTGTACCCTCTAATAATCATGCCCCTTCTCTCTATTGACTTTTAATCAGTGGAGAGATTGCAAGTTCTATCTGATTAATGGCATAGCTCTCACTTTTCTAGACTAATTAGATTATTCTGTACTCTAAGTTCTGCAAGTATGAGCTGTTGGCATTTCCCCAGAGCCTTGCCAGATTTTCTCTTCCACAAGAATAGCCTCCTTCCTTTATTTTTTCTGTTCCCAAGGCTTACATTTATACTTTTTTGTGTGTGTTTGTTGTTGTCTTGTTGACTTTTTTCAATATTACATTACTTTAATCAGAATGTTGTTTCTGGTATAATGCATATCATAAAGATCTTTCAAGTATCTCTAGTCTAATTTTTTTATTTCTAGAGTTTGGAGTTACAACTCTGGTTTGTTTAATCTCTTCAATTTTATTTTCCTTTGAGGAAGGCTCCTCTGTCAGAGACTTTCTTCAAAAAACAGGCTTTTGATGGGTTGGTAAATGTTTGGTCATTAGGATAAATCTCACCATGACCAGGAAATGTCAGCTGGCCTACCAAGTGACCTCAACTAGCTGAAAGGATCTGCCTTTGGCCCTTTGCCATAATACAATGATAGCATAACCATTTTCAGAGAAGTGACTTGTCTTGTGAAGTGAATGAAAAACTTTAGGATCCTAGAATGCCATTTTGCAAATTACATTCTATAATGCTACAGCTATTCCCTATAAAGAGCTGAGAGGGTTGAATTGTCTTTGGTGAATGACAGATTGTTGCCTTAGGACAAATTACTGAAGACTGATAACACTGAAAATGGAGAGGCTAGACAAGCTGTAAAATAAATGATTATTGAATAAATGGCCATGATGGGAACCTTGGCCTGTCTTTTGTAGGAGAGATTTAGTAAAACCATCTCAAAGATCTTGAATATTACAGAAAAAGCACTGGACACCCTCCTACAAAAGAAAGTAACAAAGAACCATACACTTCTCATAGCTTTTCACATCTGTCTCCTACTTCACAAAAGTTCTTGGCACTTACAAATACTTAATGACAATTTCAAAAGGAGTTCATACATTTAATTTTAATGTATTTCTCCACAAATTGTAAAGTTTGTGTTGGTTTCGTGACATCCCTTTTATGATTTTCTATTTGCCAATTGCATTTACATAACCACAAAACCTCAATGTTCCACATGCACCTGCACACAAACTTAGCATTTAACAGCCACTTAGGAAATGAACTATTATGAAATTAAAGTTGAGCAAGCAACTATTAGTAACTTCCATTCATATTTTACTGATAGCCTGGTTAAATTCCACTATAATAAGGAAGCCAGGGCTATAATTTCTGTCCTAGATAGGATAATGATTTAATTGCCTCTGACACTCAAATTCTCCTCCATTCATTTCATGCAAAATTCTTCAAACTTTCCCAGCAGTTTCTCCCTATAGATTCTATGAAATAAAATTACTTAGTCAGTTAAGTCAAAGGAAACACAGATTATGTGTTTACCCACTTAGTCTTCAAATGTGGATATTGATGGTATAGAAATCTGTAGATAGTCTCTTATGGAATTTGTCTTTTCTACTCTGCTTTGGTCCGAGTCTTGTTAATAAGACCTGAGACCAGATTTGAAAGTTAAATATGGACCAGAATTAAAGCATATCCTTACTATCAGATTGGAAGAGAACTTGGAGATAAACTGTTCATACTGTTGTAGATTAATCTGATGGCAAAACTAAAAGGGCAAGTAGAAAATTGAAGATAAGGAGGTTGATTCTGCAGTTGCTAGCTTGAATTGAGAGAGCAAGAAGGCATACTGAAGGGTCTACCCATGAGTTTCAGGACTAAGCAAAGATAGGCAAGTTGCAAAACTCTGATTTGGGAATAATGTAGGCGACTGGAAGTCAGTTCCAGGTATTGGAGAACTCTGAGTCTAATTGGCAGAAAAGGAAACTCAAACATAAAATGATACTGGAAAAACAACTCATATATCTGTCCATTTATTCTTTCAATAAACATTTATTGATCACTTATAATGCACCAGTATCTACTCTCATCTTGAGGAATAAGCTGTATAAGTAGCTGAGTTCTGAGTTCCATGAAGTAAGAAAGAGGCTGTGATTCATATACTTATAATTACCTTTAGAGAGAGGAAGGAAGAGGGACAGAGATAGAAACATCAATGATAAGAATCATTTACTAGTATAAGCTGTCTTCTGCATGCCCACTACTAGGGATCAAGCCTGCAACCTGGCATGTGCCCTGACCAGGAATCAAACCATGACCTCCTGGTTCATGGGTCAACACTCAACCACTGAGCAACACTGGCCAGGGACGTACTGTAATTCTTTGTCAAGATTGGCTTTTACACAAGGCAGGGCCTAGGTAGAGGTCTTTAATGAACTTGGGGGAGAAATGAAGAAAGCAGAGGCGGCAAAGTGAAAAAGGATAAGACAATGCAGACTGGGCAAGGAATAGCCCTTTAGAAGTCTACCAATTATTAAGATAAATTCTCTTTAAAGATTACTATGATCTCTGCTCATAATTCTCTAAAGAAGAACACATTGGGAAAAAAATTCATTAATGCCCTGCAGATGTTATTTCACTATTTTGGCTGTTTCTTGTCCAAACATTGTGTAAGAGTGTGTGTGTGTGTGTGTGTGTGTGTGTGTGTGTGTGTGTGTGTGTTTATATAGCTTCACTTATCTCAAATACTTGTTTTTCTCTCTTTCTCAACAAGACTTAACAATTGATTAGTCTGGAATCTGTACATTAGATCGAATTTTAGTCTTCATCTCTATTTGTCAATAATTGCTCATTTTCTGCATATTCGTATTCTTTTTATACTTTTTAGAGCATTTACAGACTGATTTTATAATTATTTTATTTATTATCCATAGACATCTCTAATTTGAAATAAAACATTGAATACTACTGAATATAGCAAACTGAACACCAACTTCTAAATTTTGTGATGTGGATTTGAGACAAATGAGAGGGAAATTTGCGACATATAACAGGATGGAGGATTTGCCTTTACAAATATACCTTTAATGACACTATCCTATTGACCAGCAAACTTCATTCCTCCAATTAAGGGAGCTCTTAGTGGATTTTGAATATGCAACTGGAAGGTGGAACAGAGCGGTTACATGGCCAAATGTAGTTTACAAAAGTATAAGAGGTAAGTGAATGGCACAGGTAACCGCCATTTAGACTTATTCAGCAGGTAATGAATGGGCTGCAAGTTAAAGGTTTTTAAGCAGTCATACACTTAAATCTACACTTTGACTCTCAGCTTTCCATGACAGATTTTTCATAAAGAGAGTGTGAAGGCAAAAGAGAAAACTGCTGATGGAAATATGATGCATATGTGTTATAAACTTTTTAAAAGGTTCTTGTCTTCCCTGAAATGAGGTGCCTAACTTTTCAGCAATTTTAAATAATTTTAGGCTCAGCAGTGCCCTCCAGGGTAAATATGCAGCAGCCAGCAACGCAGCCGTGTTGGGACCAAAGGATGGCTATTTGTCACTTACTGATCCAAGTAGTACATAGAGGTTATAATCAATCTGTACCTTTCAGCACACTCCAGGACATTAGAACTTATCCCCAAAGGAAATACGCTGCAGGATGACTGCTCTTTAAACAATTATGAGGTGCAATTCCATCCAGGAATAAAAGAAAGTGCCAAAAGGATGGAGAGAGTGATTGTAAGGATAAATGTATTTTAATTATTATAGCAAGAATG
>NW_005871524.1:131728-145254 GCF_000147115.1 Myotis lucifugus | reverse complement strand
TATATATATTAGGATAATACAAGATAACACAAAGAGAAATTGGTTGTATATGCCAGAAAAATAAGATAATTGTATAATCAATGACCAACTCTAGTAAGGGAGGGAAAATTTGTATGACATTCACAAATGTTCTCAATTTTGGTATTCTCTTCCATTGTGGTTGTACATATACATCAAGAATATTAACAGGAAAAAATCCATTCTGTTACTTTTATAATTTTCTTAGTGTATACCATGAATTTAAATTTTTCAAAATCTTGCTTTAATGTTTCACTACTGAATAATTTCAGTTTAATGTTTCACACTGTTTAAATGATTACTGTTTATTTTAAGTAACCATTTTTGGCTTTTATTTCTCTCATTCCTCCTCCCCTTTAAAAAAATCATCAGCAATTTTACAAAAATAGAGAGGCCCAGGAATTATAAGGAGGAGAAGGCTTACCATGAAGAAGGGGGGATGATCAATATGGAGAGGCAGAGGCAGAAGCAGGCAGCAGTGCTGGGAGCAGCAATGCCTGGAAGGACTTAGCCAGTGTCCGTGGGCACTGATACAGAGCCTTGAAAGTCAGGCAGAGGTACAGACAAATTGGGTCAGAAAATAATGAACCCAGAAAAGCAATCATTCTTGGCAGTCATCATGAAAAACTGTTATCAAATGAAATCAAGTCAGAAAACACCGCAAAAATGGCAGTAGAGGAAAGGAAAATAGACTACCTCTCATAAAGCTATATATATAAAAGGCTAAGCAATTGTCCGACCATCCGACCAGTAGTTATGATGCACAATGACCACCAGGGAGCAGACCCTCAATGCAGGGGCTGCCGAGCTGCAGTGACTTGGCAGTGGCGGTTCTCAGGTGACACACCCTGGAACCAGAGAGGAGGGAGCCTGATTCCAGGGTGCATCACCCGAGAACCGCCCTCTTGCAATCCGGGACCCCTCAGGGGATGCCAGAGAGCCAGTTTCAGCTCAATCTCCGCAGGTCAGGCCTGGAGGGACCCTGCTGGAGGGACCCTGCTCACTCCACCGATGCCCTTTGAGGAGCGGTGCCACCCCAGGTGTGGTAGGCTGGGGAGGGGCTGCGGGAGGTTGGCTTCAGGGCATGTCCAGCCCATCTCACCCAGTCCCACCCCACTGGCCACCTTCTAATTAATATCCTTTCAATGTGCACGAATCCGTGCACCAGGGCACTAGTAAAACTATAAATATTTTAGGCAAAATATTAACTTTGAGTGATATTATAGATAAATAGAATCCAGTCATGCATCACATAACAACATTTCTGCCAACAATGAACCTCATATACACTGGTGGTTACATAGATTATAATGAACTGAAAAATTCCTATACACTGTTATAATGTGTTTGTGTTTTAGGCTAAGTGTTATCACAAGGAGTGAGAATGTTTTAAAAATGTTAAAGTTTATAAAGTATTTAAAAATGGTATAGTAAGCATAGGTTAATTTATTATTGAAGAAAAACTATACTTTCAGAAATTCAATGTAGCCCAAGTGTACAATGTTTATAAAGTAGTGTCCTAATGTCCTAGCCTTCATATTTACTCATCACTCACTCACTGACTCATCCAAAGAAATTTCCAGTTTTGAAAGCGCCACTCATGATAAGTGTCCTACACAGGTATGCCATTTTTAATATTTTACACTAACATAATTACTGTGCCTTTTCTATATTTACATATGTTTAGATACACTAATACTTACCATTGTGTTACAATTACCTACAATATTCAGTCCAGTAACATGCTGTCCAGGTTTGTGGTGTAGAAGCAATATGCTTTTATTTCTCGCATTCCTCCTCCCCTATAAAAAAATCATCTGAAATTTTACAAAAATAAATAAGCTCAGGAATTATAAGGAGGGGAAGGCTTAAGATGAATCAGGGAGGATGATCAATATGGAGGGGCAGAGGCCAAGGTGTGAAGTAAGCTATGCGACCTAAGTGTGTGTAAGTATATTCTATGATATTCAAACAATGACAAAATTATGTAACACATTTCTCAGAACATATCTCTGTCATTAAGTGATGCATGACTGTAATACACTATGCAAGTATGGGTTATTGTATGCTTGGATTCATTACTGGAAAATCATTCAATGTGATGAAAATGAAAGAGAATGTGTTACACAGAAATCCACACGTCCAAATGCTGTCACTCATGCTAAAGCCAAATCTACATTTAAGACCTGGCCTAACTGCTGTTTCAGCCTTTCCCAAAAATATAATCTTACTCAACCAGTCTTGAATTTTCTGGTCAACACCAATGAGGTAATTTGTCACTTGGGCTCTCTCCACTTTCCCCCTCCCCAATAGAAAGAAGAGGCTATTGACATCATTTATAAAGATATATCTTTAGTATTTCCTTTCCCCCAAAAGATGCCCTGGCCTAAACATGTCTAAAAATAACCCATTCCTTTCTTTTCTTAATAGATCCCTTACCCCAGGCTCATGATAAAAAGAACAGACCAATGGGAGGAGGGATTTCAGGGCTAGATGAGAAAGGTGAAATGATTAAGCAGCAAACAAACAAACAAAACCCTCATACCTCATAGACACAGACAACAGTATGGTAATTACCAGAGGGAGAGAGGGGTGGGTGAAGGTAGAATAGGGGAAGGTGGATATATAGTGATAGAAGGAGACTTGACTTTGAGAGCTAATACACACTAAAATAAACAGATGATGTATTATAGAATTATATACTTGAAACCTATATGATTTTTATTAACCAATGTCACCTCACTAAATTCAATTAAAAAATAAACAGAGGGGGAAAAATGAGCTAGAGCTGTCCAGAATCTAGGTTGTGGGCTACAATTCTAGGGTCAGGGAACTAGTAGATAATATGATATGAGTGAATTCAGTCCGAGAGAGTCAGTGAAAGACAGCAAGATAGCTGCTAAAGGCTTATAGTGTGGTACATTAGCAATTATTAGCTAGAATATGGTTCAATAAATGATATACTCGAATCAGACTCTAAACGTGGGGAAATGCATTTGATTAAATCAGGATCCCAGCATTGCCATTTAAATCTCAGAAGTCACTTGGCATTTGTCGAGCAGAGCCCTGATTGAGCAGAGTTGACAAGGTCACCTGGTACAGGAAAGGCAGCTTAGGAATGAGTTAAAAGAAGTGGTTCTCACATTTCATATGCATACAAACCACCTGGGGAGCTATTTTTGGAAAAGTAGTTCTTAACCTTAACTGTACCTTCTTATCATCTGAGGAGTGTTTAAAAAGAACCCATGCCCAGGTCACACTCCAGACCAATTACACCAGACTCTCCTGGGTTGGGACCCAGACATCACTATTTTTAAATCTCTATAGACCAGTGTTCAGCCTTGGATGACCTCCGGTGGTTTTAAAAGAGAAAGATCCCTGGAGAGTATGATTCAGAAAAACTGTAGGAAGGCCAAGTTCCTTGTCTTTTCACAAGAGTAACAGGTACGCATTTCTCATACAGACGCATGCAGGAATCCATTTTTTTAATCTGTTTTTTAAAACATGGTATAATTTCAGGGAAGATTCTTAGAAACAAATAATCTGACATGGACTGTTTGAACCTATAATTTCCAACAATCCCAATGCAAGTATTCAACAGTGAAAGCATCCCGTTTTGGGAAAGGAGGTATCTTATATCATTAGGAATAAGTTTATAAGGCAACTTCTCAAAGAGCAAAGATCTCTGTCTACTGTGATTTCTCCCATTTATATACTTGTATACTTGGTGAGGTTATGTTTTTTTTAAAAAATAAATTTTTGTTGATTTCAGAGAGGAAGGGAAAGGGAGAGAGAGATAGAAGCATTAATGATGAGAGAGAATCATTGATTGGCTGCCTCCTGCAAGCCCACTAGCTGCCTAGCTCTCATCTTCATCTCTTCACTATCACACTCAACCTGTCTAATTTATAATTTTTGAGCCTTTTATTTCCAACTGGGAGCCAGAACCTTCCATTCTTCACCCAATTTGTTTGAAATACTTCTATTTGTTCCCCTGCTGCAGGTTTGTGTCTCAGAACATCAGGGTTTTGTTTTCCTTCAATAAAGCATCATCAACTTCATCCTCACCTGCTTTTTGGTTCAGAATAAGGTAGTAATTCCTTGGCTAACTTTATTACCACATTTTCAAGATATTCTGGCAAAGTTTAAAACTGCTGGTTGCTTGGCTAGAAGAAATGAGGGCTCTCCATGCTGATAGTCTCAAGACTCTCCAACCATAATTTGAATTATTCATAGTCTCATTTTCAGGATCTGCCTGTTCAGAGACTTTTTCAAAGTATACCTTCAAAATTGGCATATATCCCCTTATCTCTGATGTACCGGCATTCATATTACCAGGGCAAGGATTCCAAAGCCTTGCTGACCCATTTCCCATCAGACCCTTTGTTCTGGGTCCTTTCCCTAGGAAAACTTCTGCTACTGTCCTCTTCATATTACTCTCATCAGCTTGGTATCTGATGTTTATTTTCCTTCGCAAAACTTGGGCAGCCTTTACTTTTCCATGAGTCCCAGTTTTCTTCACTGTTTAATGCTCTGCCCTCTTTGAAAATATCTCTCCATCAGATGGGTTTTTAGATTGTACTCCATAAACTGATTTTGTAGTATCTTCAATCCAGAGTGATTGCTCATTAGTTAAAATATAGTTTGAATTTTTGAATTTGACCTATCCCTTGAGAACATTGAAATAAGATGAGATCCTGATATAGGATGCGTCATCAAAAGTTACTGTTGCACAATTGTAAACCCATCCATTTTTCACTTGTTAAAAATTTTGCAAAATATACATGTTCTCCTGTTTTTAATTCTACCAACTTTTATCTTGAGGACTGAGTATCATCTAATTTATAACTCTTGAAAACAGCTAGAACTACTGAATACTAGAAAATACTTTTCCATGAAATCTGATAGTATTGTACAGGGTTGCAAGTAATCCTGAAGTGACCAGGATTTTCAATACAGATTGCAATCAACTGGAATGGAGCAAGTTGCTGGAGCTTCATCACCTGCCATTTCTCTTTCTTCTACATCCATCCCTTCTTCCATATCTTCAGTGCACCTCTGACTCAAGGTGTTCTCCGGCTCATTGGTACTGAAAACAGTGACATTTTCCAGATTAAACTGACTCTGCAACTTAAGAACTGATTCCTCAGGAAAAGGGAAAAGCCTGGCCAAAAACATTGAATTCATCTACAGAATAGTGTATTTTGGATTTTGTTAATATTATGAAGAAATCAATGCACATGCATAGTAAATAATTTTCCCAGCAGAATATAATGTGTTTGAGCTCCAGAGAGCAATATTTTTTCCACAATAGTAAATACTATGTCACATTGATCCAAAGGAAGACAATCCCAACAATACAAAAGGTGTCGATGTGGTGCAAATGCCTTTGGTTACACCCCCAGTAACAAGAGAAACAATAGCTAAAATTGTGGAAAGTGATTGACTAACTCTAAGCAACCAGGTAATTATATGACTTGGGGTCATGGACAATGACAATACACACTAACACTGAATAAGAAGAAATTGAAATGAAAAAGCCCTGCAATGTACAATCTTTGCATAACTATATTGTTACAGAATTTACCGGGCAACTGAAAAATACACAGGAGTACCCAGAGATACAGGAAAAATCAGTTTATTTCCAGATGTACTAGTACCGTGACTCAGGGGAGCCTGTTTCCAAATCCTGAGCAAACCAATATAGAGGAAGCTTTCTCTTGATACCCTTTGGTTTCTTTGTCCCCCAAATAAGGATCAGACTTCTGGACCTTTCACAGGCTTTGCAAAAAGCCCCGTGTGTTGGGATGGGAGCCGTGAGACCACACGTAAAGGCCTGGCCTGGCATCACCACTGATAGCCCCCTCCACGGGTTGTGTATTGTTCCTGGTTTATGGCCTCTGTAAAATGTGAGTATTGCAAAACCAGATAATTAAGGAAGGGGCAGTGACTAGGCTATAGGCTAACAGGAATGTGCATTAGGGATACTAATCAACTAGGTACAGAGTCAGGCTGCTGGTCTCCCCCCCCCAAAAAAAAATGTCTTATTTTCCTCATTAATATGACAATGTTATAGTATAGAGAAAATTGAAAATAAATTACTATTCCAGCCACCAATATCTTTGAAAAGCTTGTGCACTCTGCAATGGTGTATTGCTTTATATTTTATCAAGAATATTTAATTCTCAGAAAACCTTGTTTGAAAAGATAGGTTGTCTTATTGTCACTGTATTAGGAATGGGGAAATCAAGCTCATAGAAACAAATTTGGTGCCTAAGCCACAGAATTGGTATGTAATTGATCTGGAAACCAGCCTTTGAGCTTTAATTTCCAGGCTGTTTTTCAGAATTTTCTGAGTCTGGAAAAAACAACAACAAAGGGTGGGGTATAAGGAGAAGCAGCAGAAAGGCCTTGAAGTACAGAATTCTTCACTATGATCATCCCTGTGAGCTATTATAAGTTGTAAAATAAATTTGGAAATTTCAGAAATGTTGAAGGCAATATTTTTGCTTATAAAACACTTAACATCAACAGTAAAAACAGCTACATGTTGCTTTTGTTGTTGTTGTTGTTGTTAATAGAAAAGCAAATAGATCAAGGAGGTAAGGAACATTTCTCTAGATCTTCCCCTGGGATAGGTGGAATCAGGATGTGAATTCGTCCAGTTCTAAGTATTGGACTTTAAAACACTATGCTGAGCCATTCCTACTGTCATCTAATTCCTCTGTGTATAGTTTCCCAATCTGTAAAGTGGGTAAACGTTTTTGTTGGACATGTGACTGGAGGATGCCATTGACATTTATTTTTCAGAGGCCAGGGAAATTCTGGCACAGTTGATTGCTGAGTCCCATCATGGGTCCACCTACCTATGACTGAATTGGTTTTTAATATAATATCTGAAAACAGGTATTCAGAAAGCATTTACAAAATGAAAGATGTAAAGTCCAATGAAATCTATTGATTTGTTAAGCAAATGAGTTTGCAGCCATATTTAACAAATGTTTTTAGGTTTCAATTTTTAAGGGATTGTTAGCATATTTCTGATTAACTTATAGTTGTTATTCTCTACTACTAACACATTAGAGCGGCTTCTTGCCTCACCACATGTTACTATACTACTATTTCAAAAGCTAGTCACATTTCTTACTCTTTTTTTTGCTCTCTCTTTGTTTTTCTTTTAAAATAGTGAGCCATGTGTGAAAAGGTGCTGGTAAGTTCAGAGATTTACAAGTGCCTTCAGACCTTCTAGAAATTGACATGAGGTTTATAAATGACCTTTAGCTGCCTTCAACCAGGACAGACAGAAAGCAAGGCAGCTGAAGTCTCCCACTCTGTGATCAGCTCTCGGTGCAATTTGTGTCCCTGCTAACGTCTAAGGGAATAATTGTCATCTTCCGTATGAAAGGGTCAAAGAAGCCTGCGAAATCCTCCACACAGAGCACTGCCATTAGTCAGTACTTGTCTTTTTAACCTCTTTAATCAACAGGTACTGAATGAGCATCATAAGGGTTTTCCCAAATGCCACTGAACTGATTCCCCCGGAGTTTTCTCCTCTTTTACAGGTAACCGGATGATGCATTATATACCTAGTAAACCCGTTTCCACACTACATTACGAATGTATCAAAACACACCAGCTTCTCAACCAAAATGAAGGAATCTAGGGGAGATTTCATGGCTGTGCCTTGCTTTCTGTTTCACATAATGATTTATAATAATGTGCCGGTTTTTTCTTGAGCTCAGATTATAGTTTTGCTATGTATTATTTTGCTCATTTTCTACCCCAGAAAACAATAACAAAATTCTTTCATTTCTGTGAAGCAATAACCACTGCCTCGCTGGTTCTAGCACTGAATCAAATTGTATCACTCCATTTGGGGGGGTCTTAATTTTGGGTACCTTACTCTGGAGAAAAATATTGAAAATGCTGGAGTGCCAGAGATTTAAATGCAATATTACTTGGAGTAATGCATTTCTGCTGAAGAAATCTCATCTTTATTTCAGCAAAACAATCGCATAATCTCAGATATTGGTAAAATCTACTGCAAAGTTTGTCATTTACTTATGTTAATGTTCTCACAAATGGCACCAATTTAACTTGGGGAAAGGGAGGGGGCGGTAAGAAGAAATCTATGTGATTTGGCTGCATTTTTGTATGAAAGGAGTACCTTTGTGTTCTCCCTTCTCCCCTTTGGAAAATTCATTTTCTGTGATGGACTTTGGCATCAATTGATCTTTTCTACAGATGCTAATGCAGAAAGGTTACCAGAGAGGGTATTTTCCTCCAGGGGAATTACCAGAAGCACAGGCAGCGTGGTGGCTCATATGCTCCCACTCCTCTCCCTTCTAAGCACAAGTTCCTTCTCCTGACTCCCACCCAGACTCACTCCTGTTGGTTTATTTTGCCTTCAGACCACCATTCAGGGGAAAACTTAGGTAATTACACATGTACAGTTTTGACTGGTTTAATGAAAGGATTGGCAAACAATAGCTCAAGGGTAAAATCTAGCCTATTTTTGTATGGCTCGTGAATAATGAATTGATTTTAGAAATGAACATCTGTGATCAATTCGATATATGGAACACTCATTTTTAAGCCCAATTGAGTAAAATGTTATTTCCCAGAAGAGAATTTCATTCTCCTCATTTTTAAACTTATATAAACTTTTTTTGACTCAATTGTTATTACACTTTTAATGCATTATTACACACTTGACAGCTTAAATCAACCCACGTTCAGTATCCCGCCAGTCCATAGGCCAGTAGCTTGGGTGTGCTCAGCTAAGTTCTCTGCTCAGGGTCTCAGAAAGCCGTAATCAAGATGTTCTCCAGGCTGGACTCTTATCTTGAAGCTCTGAAGAGTAATCTTCTTCCAAGGGTTTTCAGGTTTTTGGCCAAATTCAATTGTTAATTCCATCATTTCTTCTTGATTTACTACTTAGCATTTTTCTAAAACATAAAAGATAGATTTTCTTGTGGCATCTATCTATCTATCTATCTATCTATCTATCTATGTATTTAATTAGCACTTCCATAATTGATAATTAGCTTGAAACCTTTTCATGGTCATTGGTCATTTGAATTTTGCCTTTTGAGTAGCCTGTGTTACCTATCTTATCCATTGGTGGGTGTTGTAGTCCCATTCATGCTAATGTGTGGGAGCACTTTATATAATCTTAATGTTAATAAGTTATATTTTGCACATATTCCTGCATTTCCTAACTTCATTTCCTTTATAATGTGCATAGATGCTCAATTTTTCCATAACCATTTAATATATGACCTAGCCTTCCTCTAGAAGTCTACAGTGTGTAATGCCACCTGTCACACATCAAATGTGTATAAAAGCCTGAGTTTCTTTCTAGGGTCTCCATTGTGTTGTATTACTCTATTAATTTATCATAATAATATCATATACAGTATTATTATATCATGGTGCAATAATTTCCACCTTCTTCTGCTCAAGAGTGGCTATTCAAGGGATTTTGCACATATATATATATTTTAATGTCAGCTAGAATATTTAAGTAAAATTTGCTTTAGAGTTATTATTGGGATTGTGTCAAATCTTTTAAAATATTTTTATTGATTTCAGAGAGGAAGGGAGAGGGAGAGAGAGACAGAAACATCGATGATGAGAGAGAATCATTGATTGGCTGCCTCCCGCACACCCCACATTGGGGATTGAGCCAGCAACTCCAGCATGTACCCTGACCAGGAATTGAACTGTGACCTCCTGGCTTATAGGTCAACACTCAATCACTGAGCCACATAGGTTGGGTGGGATTGTGTTAAAGTTTAACATCAATTTGAATACTTAAATCTATGAACATCAAATATACTTCTTTTCTTATATGGGTCTTTTTAATTACTTTCAATACATATTTTATTCATAAATATCTATACCTTATAATGCTATTATATTTAAAATTTTAGCTTAATTTCTATCTTCCTATTGCTAGAATATTAAAAAATATTTTATTTTTACATGTTAATTTTGCATTTAGTAACTTAACCTCTATTATTCATTTTACTGTATGTTTCTTCTATTTTACATGTGGAGTTATGGCATTTCTTAATAATTTATTTATTATCATTAAAACCATATTTGGAGGGTAGAATTTATTTATTTGCCTTATTTTATTGGTTACAACTACTAAAAAGTTATATATAATTAATAATATATATCATCTTCACCTTTCTACTTATCTATTTTTCAATATTAATTATGATGCTATAAGTTTATTATGATAATTCTTTATAAAATTAAGGATGATGCCTTCTAACTCAAAGTTTCAAAGAGATTTTTAAAATTAAAACTTTATTTTTTTAAGATTTAGGTTTATAATAAAACTGGGAGAAAGGACAGAGAATTCTCATATGCCCCCACATTTGTATAACATTCCCTATTATCAACATCTACCACCAGAGTGGTACATTTCTTACAATTTATGAAACTACATTGACATGTCATAATCACTCACAGTTCATAGTGTATATTATGTTTTTCTCTTGATGTTGTACATTGTATGGGTTTGAGTAAATACATAATGACACCTATCATTATAATATCATGCAGAGTATTTTTCACAGCCCTAAAAATACTCTCTCTCTGCCTATTTATTCCTCCCCATCTGTGGCTACTGAGGGCCTATTGTATATTTAGTGAAAAAAAATCTACGCATAAGTGGATGCCTTCAGTTCAAACCCATGTTGTTCAAGGTCAACCGTAGTTGGAATCATACAGTATGTAGCCTTTTTTGATTAGCTTCTTTCACTTGGTAATATGTGTTTAAGGTTTATTCATGTCTTCTCGTGGCTTGATACCTCATTTATTTTTAGTGCTGAGTATTATATTGTCTGGATTTACTACACTTATTTACCTACTGAAGGATATCTTGATTGTTTGAAAGTTTGGGCAATTATAAATAAAGTTGCTTAAACATACATGAGCAAGTTTTTGTGTAGACATGAATTTTCAACTCCTTTGTGTAAAAGACAAGACTTTCTCAGTTTTTCTTTTCTCCCCCTGAGATGGGACAGGACCTCTCAAGTTGGCTGGAATTGGGTATATTTCTTCCCCAATTAGATATTATCAATTAGGTTCTGATAATACGTCGGCTGGTTAGGCTTTAGTAACCAGTGTTTCCTGAAGACACAATGCTCTGGTATATTTCAAAATTGTTGATTTTCTCTTTCCCCTGCTGGAAGTATACGGGATTTTTCTCTGATGTGAACTGTGGAAACCTAGTTGAACTCCTGATCGTAAACCTTACAATTATTGAAGAACCCCTGTAACTGGGTCCCTATGGGGTTTTTAATTCTCAAGACTCATCCACACTGAGCCTCAGGCAGCCATTCATGAATTTCAATTATGGCCATGGTTCTCCTGGCAGTGTCTGTGTATGGGTCCATGTCCCAGGAAGGTGTGACTTCAATCTTGGGACATGGTGTGACTTCAATCTTTATCATTAAAAACCATATTAATGATAAATGGCTTCAATGATAATGACTTCAATCTTGGGGGCAGTGTTTTGCCTTACATCCTACCCTCTGTTATTGATCGAAGAAGAATTATTGACTTTTTTAGTCTGCTTAGCTCTTTACTTGATTTTAAGGACAGAGTAGCAACTTCCAAGCTCCTTATGTGAAGAAATGAAAACCTGTTTGGTTTGTTTTTTAGCCTCAAAGTATGTTACATTTTATCAAAAGCTATTTTTTTCTACATAATTTGACTTTATCTTACACTATATGCACCTGCTAAAGAAAAAAAATCAACTGAGTACATTTAAAGTTCTAATAGGCTTTATTAAGGTGTGAACGAGAGAAGGGGGCACATACTAAACCTGACAAGCTCAGGGGAGGCCTGCATGGCAGGCCTTACAAACTCAGAGACCTACAGTGACCACATAAGATAATCTGAAATTAAAACTTCTTAACTAAAAGTGAGCCATGGAGGTAGTCATTTCCTAGGCCGGTATCTTCCTTGACAAAGGTCAATCTTTTCCTTAACTGAGCCTGTTACTGTATTTTTGCATCTATAATAACAATCCTTAGGAATAATCCCCTATTTTCCAGACCTCTCAGGGCACTTGTTCCCCTCATGCCAGTGTAGTTATAGAAAATGCAGTGTGGTTACAGAAAATGATGGTGCCAGAGGCAATACATAGTTGAAGAGGCAAAAAGGCAAAGCTGCATGGAAATATTTATCTCATGGGGGGGGCGGTATGAAACATGACTAGGTCATCATGCATGCTGTGAAAGGCAAAACATGATCAGAAAGTCAGAGATTAATGAGTACCTTAGATCACATATTATCAAAAAATAAGAATAAAAGGAAAGTGAGGTAGACAGTATGAAGAATATTACCTTAAAGAGGTGATTATAGGAGACCAGGGAAAGAGAAAATTGTTAAAATCTAGAGGTTTTCACCAATCTCACATGCTATCTAGCCATTATTAATTCATAGATGCAAAAATCAGCATGAGAAGAGGGGGGGGGGAAGGGAAAAAATAGCACGAATGGTTTTTATTTTACTACTTGGAACTATAGCATAGAATTTAAGAGCCTCATATATGTTTTATGGAATTGCTTATTTTCTATCTTAGGAATTTTTATTGAAGCAAAAAGCTGGTATTGATTTACTCATTTTGGGAGACAGGCACTGAGAGATTTGTGGGGCTGTTTGGGTAAAAATACAAGATATAGTGGCCTTGGCCAGGTATCTGTTGGTTAGCACGTTGTCCTGATATAACAAGGTTATGGGTTCAATCCCCACTCAGGGCACATACAAGAGCCAACCCATGAATGCATAAAAATAAGTGGAACAACAAATTTCTCTCTCTCTCTCTCTCTCTCTCTCTCTCTCTCTCTCTCTCTCTCTGAAATCAATAACTAAAAAACAAAATAAAAATACATATTAGCTCACCAGCCTAATTTTGATTTTTAAAGGTTGTAACAGTCTTCAATCATAGCATGTGATATAAACATCTAAGGGTCCTAGGTAAAGCAATGGAAAATCCCTAACGATGAGCATATGATATATGGTCAGGGTCTAGCAATACTGGATGCAATGGCAGGAAGATAGTGCTTGCTGCAGCTTCTACTATTGGTAACATGACACCAGCCATTGCCAATATTCCCAATGAGAGAATGAGGCACTTCAGAATTTAAAAGAACAGGTTTCAGAATCCAGAGAATAACCAGATATCCTAGATCTCAAGATTTGGGATCTAGAATTCTGGCACAGATGACTTCATAACAGTATGATAAAATCACCAAGCTTAAGGGAAACACTGATGTGAGCATTAAGATAATGAACATGGACATATTTGATATTAAGCCCCATTGCAGTTGAATTAAGTGGACTGAGAGTGGCTAAAATACTTTAAAGTTTTCTGCCACATTCAGAAATGGTGTGGGAAGCAAATTGATAATGTGAGATATCCATAGATCCAACTGAGAGTGATAGAGGAAAATATAAAGATGGCAAACTATAATCTAATAATT
>NW_005871524.1:124922-130751 GCF_000147115.1 Myotis lucifugus | reverse complement strand
GGTGTGCTGCAGAATTTTAGTAATTAGTTTATGTGTGCCATGAGATGAAAAGGTTGAAAATCGCTGTCCTGAATGAATGACTAGGGCAGAGATTAATTCTAGTTTGCACCACGAAAACAAGGACATCTGGCAAGGAATGTGTGAGGCCCAAGAGAAAAAAGTGCAATGCGATGGCTGAGTTCTTTAAAAAGGAGCAGACACACATCAATAGAGAATCATACAAAAAAGATGCAGAAAATGAAAGTCAGGTATAAAAACACAGATCTCTCAAGACCACCCTGGCTTCACCATCACATTATGGAGGGGTAAGAGGTGATTCTGTCAACAGCCATCATATCCTGTGTGCCCTGCGTGTTACACATCGCGTGCCTTCCTGGCAGTGGATGTCCCCAAATTACTCCTGATGTCCTAGACCTGTATCTATTCAGAATACTGACATTTGTTTGTATGTCAGTAGGTATATATTTCGTTGTTTTAAGCTTTTCTTCCCACCAAGTCTTGTCTCCTCTATTATGCTTCCATTGAATTTTCTCACCTTAACACATCCCCCAAACCTTCCCAATTCAGTGTTGAGCACTCCCTGGAAGAGGCCAACATTGGTAAGAAACCATGTCTTTTATTTCCTCCATCCACAAATAGAAGTACTATTTATACCAGCTGCCCATGCTTAGCATAGATGGCTATGAGTATATTAAGCACATGTGAGAAAACATTTCTATTAATTTGAGGATTCTCAGAGCTTTTCACTATTCTGAGCCCTCGGGGGCTTCCCAATTACCTGTGAATAGCATTTTCCTGGAAATGTGTAGAAGTCAAAGCTGTGAAGTGAGTTTTGTGTCCAAAGCAAATAGCTGGGGAAAGTCAGGGTTGTTGTGTGAATTTCCAAATGTTCAGTGAAGCCTAAATCATGTGAACCAAAAGCTGCTATGTAGCAAAAGCATAAGGATCAGGGTTTTAAAGATCTTTTAAATTGTATATCCCGGTACTAAGCTATTTCCCCACCTACTGAGAATGTTATAAACAAATACAATTAATCCTAGAGCTCCAAGGAAATTTAAGGTTCCGTTTTAGTTGGCCTGCATTATAACAAGCACACATGGAATTTGTCAGTGTTAAATTGTGATAATCTGTAAGTATAATAGAACTTCAGCATCAAGCTCATACATTTGGGCAATAGCAGGTGGTTTCATGGAACTGATGGGACTGCAGCTACTGTCTGAATGAGTAAATATTAGTTGTGTGAATGGAAGGGAAAAGGTAATACTAGGTTTGCAATCAGCATGAACACAGGCAGAGTGTGGGAGAAAATGTATTGACTAAATGCTGTAAGATGGCTTTCCAGGAGAAAATGGGATTTAAGCGTGGGGGCAGAGACACAGGGTAACCACAAGAATTATTACTTGATTTAAGAGGCAATCATTCTCTTTTCTTAACTACATAAAAAGAAAATGTGTTGGGCAAAATAAGCAGGATGGATTAGAAAAGTATATAGAAAGACTGAAAACAAAGGAGCAAGCTGAAAAAACAACAACATTTAGGTACCTTGCCTGGAGGCCAGGGAAACCTGGCCCAATAATCTCATTTGCTGTGGAATACACTATTTCTCCTGGGGCCTTTGCTGAAAATAAAGTGGTCCGAATCGGGACAGATATTTTGTTGTTCTTAGATTCTACCGTCAATAATACCTTGAAAGTATTCATTTCATCACTTCTAATTCCTCTTACTAAAGTAACCTCCTTAAAATAGTTTTTGCATTCTTGAGTCTCTAAATTATCTTCTGAAAACCCAAATTAGATGGTGCTACTTCCCAAAATATTTATTAGTATTACTATTATTTTTAATATGTTTTTATTTATTTTATGGAGAGAGGAAGGGAGAGAGAGAGAAACACTGATGAGGGAGACACATTAATTGGCTGCCTCCTGCACAGCCACTTCTAATGAGGATCAAGCCTGTAACCCAGACATGTGGCCTGACCAGGAATCAAACCAGTCAAAGCACATGTCTGACAATGCTCAACCACTGAGCCACACCAGCAGGGCGCAATTTATTTTTTTTTTTTACTGAAGCTTCATGGCCTCTTGAATAAAGCTCATACCCCTTAATATGGTGAGACCTTCTTTTGAATTTATATCCAATCTCTTCTTAAGAATTCTATGCTGAACATGCTAAACTAGTGTCTTACCTGATTATGTTATGCTTTCATGATTTCTGCCTTTCTAACTTTCATTTCCTGGGTCTCTAATGCTGACCCTACTCCTCAACTATCTTTAAAATTTCAGATCTAACGTTACTTTCTTTGTAAAATCTTGACTTTCTTAAGTTGAACCAGTTTATCCTCAGGGGAAGCATACGTTGTTAAAAAAAATCAACTTATATTTGGACAGACTACATTGGAATATATTCCACTTAGCAATTCTCGGAGTTGGCCACATTAGTTTTCTGTTCTATACATTACAAGTATCTCATTATCTGTAAAGCATAGATGAAATCTATATATCATGTAGTTGTTTGTGAGAATTAAATGAGATAAAGAATGAAATTCTGGGCAATAGGAAAATCTCATTAACTAAAAGTTGTTATTACAAATTACACAAAACAATCATTTTACTTTATTGTAATCAATTCTTAATAACTACAGAGGAGAAAATCATTTTCTTTATTTTTCTAGGTATGCTAATTCTACTGCAGTGCCTGCAACATAATAGGCATCCAACAATTGTTTTATTTACATCAGTAGGTAACATTTATAGAAGTACACTGAAGTTAGAATGAATAGTCTCATTCATAAAGGTAAAGAGAAGTAAATTTAAAACTGAAAAAAAAATTTTGAGAACCCGGTTTTCTATTATTTCTGCTTTTTTTTCTATTATTTCTTCTTTAGCAGAATATTTGAACATGTATTTTAAATAATCTGAGTCCTATGACTAAGAAATAGAGGTCTGTGTTCAAATATCATGTTAGACACAGTACACCATATCCCGTTTTTAATGAATTACAGTTTTATATTGAAGCTGTAGGAGGTCCTTTAGCAACTGTTTAACACATAATTCTCTAATGCATCAGCAATGCCTCGTTCCATCCATAGAAATAGTTTTCAATGGCACATCCATTGGGAATTCTTCACTGTGAGATTGATCCTTTTTCAAACCAAACCCTTTTACATCTAGATCTTATTAAAATTCCCTTCAATGAAAAAAGCTCTTGGCTATAGACATGTCTAGCCTATGCCAATGGGATACCATGAATTATTGTCCCAGGTATCATGTGAACCTCTGTACTTGTCACAGTTATTTTTTTAATTATTAATTTTGAGAAATCCTATGAAGACCTATGGTTTAAAATAAATTAGCATCTAAGTAAACAGAAGATTATATGAAAAGAGCTAATAATGTTTTATGGATCTTGGGCACAAAATCTAAAGACAGTGAACTATTGAATAATATTATTCCAGGAATCTGTACAGAAATTGTTCTTCTCTTAAAGGAAAAGAAAGGAACAAAAATTAAAACAAAACAACCTTTCTTCTTACCTTTCATCTGTGATACTTGATATCTGCCTTATAGGAGAGCTACATGTCAGAGAAAGCAATAGAGCAAAAATGACAACGACCATGGAAGAAGCATTTTCAATTCTCAAGATGATTCTTTTCCCTTTGATATATTTTGAAGAAAGCAGAGAAACAAGACCTCATTTATCCTGTTTATCTATAGGGAAATAGTGGAAATTTGTTGGAAACTTAATTTCTTTCAAAATACCATTAAGGAGGGACTTTGTATGAGGAAGTGTACCTGGAGCAAACACAGACTGTAAGAAGTTGTTCACTCTTCTAAAGTAGATTCAGGAGTTGTCCTTCTGGATTCCAGATGATAAAGAGCTAACTTTGTCAACTTCTTGTTTGCGCTAGGAGTGACAAGATGAAATGATAAATTTTGTAATTAAGGAAACAATTTCCATTTGAGAAAGTAAGGGGATCCAGACTGCTCAACATTAATGATCCAGAGTTGTTTTATAAATCCACTCCCTGCGATTGTGAACTAAAATGTAGTTGTGTTGTTGGAATATGATGCTACCAGAAAGAAAAGTGAATTATGGCTGTGTGTATTCATTACTGTTTGTCAGCCAGCTATTTTCATATTTGATCACCTGTGACATCACATTGATGACCAACAAATGTTCACATAAATATCAGACAGTGAAATATTCCATATATACATTTCTAATATATATTGTTCCACAATTCACCAACATGTGACTTCTGTTATGCTAAATATCAAAACCAGAATTTCTGAGATGTAGAATGAAACCAGATGAGTGGTCTCTTTTACCACTGATTGATTAACTACGTGTGTTCAAGTAAATACCTAAGCTAAATGAGGACTGGTTTTCTCAGGTGAGAAATAGTTACCTGCAGTTTGTATGGTGACCACACTCAACTAAATTTAATAAAATGTGTTGAAAATAGTGCTTTAAAAAAAAACTAAAATAGATCCAATAAATGGAAAAGACAAATGCTTGCAAGCTCATAAAACTGTAATTATACAAAAGGCATACAATTCTCCATCATTAGTCTAGTATACCTTCCTTCCTTTTTTCTTCACAGTAATGTCATATATATTTTGTCTTCAAATCCATAATTAATTTAGTGAATGCCATTATAGCAAATGATATAATTACTCATTACAGTTGTGGGTAATCATTTAAAAAGCCATTATGAGGTAGTCATTGTCTTTTGAGTTGTTAACTAGAAACAGTATTAGGATTTTTCCCCCCCAGAGGCAAGATTAAGGGAGGGAGGGGGGAGTGTATATTGTAGTATTTATTTTCAGTTCTTGAAAAAAATAATTTTTAAGACTGTGTCTTCAAAACAGAGAGATTTCTCATCCTATTATTTTAAGCCTGAAATGATTTAGCACTCATAAGCCCCAAAACCTCAGGCAAAACACTAAACCTATGACTACACCCATGTTATAATTCCCCCAGAACTGAGTCACAATGAGCAGACAACTAAATAGGTTGTATGTTTTACTCCCTTGTTACACATTTGAAGAAACTGTGGACCAGTGAAGTAAACACCTTAGACAATTATTCATTTACCACAATAATCCAAGCCCCTCTCAACTCTAGAAGCAACTATCTTTCTCCTGTCTTCTATTTGAATGCTCCCTATAATTTCTATAAATAAACCAAGATGGTCTCTATCTCTTCTTTCATACTGATGGTCTGGCACTTCACATTGCATAACAATATTTACAGACCTGCCCATTTATACTCCTAACCTACCTGAATTATAACCATCATTTCAGGCCAGCACATGTCCTGCTTCTCCTAAAAGTTGTACTTAAACATCCTAGCCATTGGTGAGCTCTCTCTTGTTTAACATTTGTAGTCTTGTATCTCTTCATAATAGGAAATATTTACTGAGTGCTTGTTCTGTCTTCACAAATGTCTTTTTTTTCATACTTTCCCACGTATTATTTCTGGCATTTTTAAAAAATATATATTTTTATTGATTTCATAGGGGAAGGGAGAGGGAGAGGGAGAAAAAGAGAGAAATATCAAGGATCAGAGGGAATCATTGATCATCTGTCTCTAGCACGCCCTCCACTGGGGGTTGAGCCTGCAACCTGGGCATGTGCCCTAACCAGGAATTAAACTGTGACCTCCTGGTTCCTAGGTTGACCTCAACCACTGAGCCAACTGACTGGTATTGTTTTTTCATACTCATTTAAATTTCTGTTTTACATCCCTTGAAAGGGCTATGCCGTCTATAAATCTAGGTTGTAAAGTCCTTGAAGGAAAATGTTGGGGTTTGTGAAATACAGTGTT
>NW_005871524.1:101440-124822 GCF_000147115.1 Myotis lucifugus | reverse complement strand
TTTGACACACATAGTAAACATTTAGTACAAAACTGTTCACTAACAGGTAAACTATCAAATAAATCAATATATACTCCTCTATTTCTTGTTTTTACCAAATGTCTGTCCAGTGTCATTTTAGTTTCTGTTATGTAAGCATAGACTAAACTGAACCTCTTCTTAGTATCTTGATCAGATTATCTGCTGGGAAACTGCAGTAACCATAGGACTCACTTGGTCCTTCCCCAATCCTCTTGTTCAGCCTGCTATGAGCCTATTTTTTATTTTCTCCCCATTCTCATCTTTACTTTTCACAGCATATGTCTGGCATCAGTTAAGACAAAAACAGAACAAATAAATAAACAGCCCTGTTTACTTCTTAGTGATGTTATTTATGTTTATTGAATACTCTTGTTTGTGTCTTTATTGTTATATATTATTTTACTCTTATTTATTTTGAGTAATATCTTTTTATATGTACAGGAGAGCCTGAATAATATCATTTTCTTGCAATAAATCTAAAAGTTCATAATATATAGTATTTTCTCACTTCAGGAAGAGATTCACAAAATGCATATTACTCAGTGAGAAAAATTAGCAGATTTGGCTTTACCATATAAACAAATATAAAAGCAGAGAAAATATATTTTGAACATCACATATATAAATGCATACATCTACATTTACATATCAAATGAACCACTATTCAACTATGCAGTATAAAAGCACTTTCTCTTATACTTTTCTTATCATTTATACCGATATATCTATATATATAAAAGCCTAAGCGATTGGTTGCTATGATGCGCACTGACCACCAGGGGGTCAATGCAGGAGCTGCCCCCTGCTGGTCAGTGTGCCCCCACAGTGGGAGCGCAGCTTAGCTGATCCAAGGGGACTGGTGCCAGGCTCTGGGCTCACCACTGGCAAGTGCAGCTGCAGCTGGTGCACAAATCCGTGCACTAAGCTTCTAATATATATATACATATA
The DNA here is from genome assembly GCF_000147115.1 of Myotis lucifugus. Lineage (NCBI taxonomy): Eukaryota > Metazoa > Chordata > Mammalia > Chiroptera > Vespertilionidae > Myotis > Myotis lucifugus. The sequence continues at coordinate 123,853 of NW_005871524.1, read as the reverse complement.
TATATATATGTATATATATATATATGTATATATATGTATATATGTGTGTGTGTGTGTGTGTATGTGTGTATATATATGTGTATGTTTGTGGACAAGTTCTTTTTCAGTCAAATGAATAGATTGAAACCATCACACTGATGGGTATTACTGGGCAAAAGAGGGGTTGGCATGACGTAAAAAACAAAACAAAAGGTAGAACCAGTCGTATGTGATGGGAAAATAGCCAGTTTAGCTCATTAGAGTATAGACTTCAAACTACATGGTAGCTTGCATAAAGAAGACATACTGGAGTGACAGTTTTTAGATGTACATCCAGCCACAAGTAACATATGCGTCATACCAGACAGTGCTAAAATTTTATCCCAATTGTAAACGACAATATTAAAAAAATTCTCAAAGAAAGAGTTATTTTGTTTCAGGAAATCACCAAAAGTACTACGTTATTTTATTATATACCTAGGTTAATGAGGTAAACAAATGAACAAATTTTTTAAAAAAACAACTGTAGATATCTTTGCATAGATTCAATCATTGTAATATGATCAGTTCTGCTTCGATATTTCACAGAGGAATTTTTTGAGATTGGGGTTATAATAAACAGTGGGTAGAAGAGGTGGGTCCTGTGAAAATTTGAACTGAAATCAGCAAGTCTATTTGATTTTCCCAATAACAAAGAAAAATATGCATTACTAATATTAAATTTTTATCCATCTCCATTAGAACTTTGAGGAAATGTCTTAAATGGTATGCCTCCTTTTCACCAAGTATTAGGCCCAAAAACCTATTTTAGTGGCAAAAATGCTGTACCTAGGTTCCAGATATTCATCTTCTAGTTGTGGCTGTGTCCCTTACTTTTTCCTGTGATAATGGGCAAGTCATTTGTTTTCTGGAACTTTGGTTTTCTTTAAGTTGAAAAGTTTGGGTTAGTTGTTCTCAGTCAACCAAGAGCCAACAATCTAATTTTGTTTCAAATATATGATATAACTTCTTTATAATCATGAAATAAAAATAATAGAAATGTGGTTTAGTTATGCATTTATCTTAAACAACAAAATAACAACAATAGTGTAAAGGAGAGATGACAATAAATATTTATAATGAAAATAAGATGCAATCACTGAACTTGTCCACATAATAAGATTCCCCTTAGAGGAAGGTACAGAATGGGTTTCCAGGATCATTTTAAGTCTAAAATTTTATAACAAATTTGCATTCAAAACCCATTTTACATTTGTTCCTTCCACAATTATGCAATATATGTGCATGTGTATTTCTATTTAATTTCACTAACAAAAAGAATTGGTAACATGTTTAAGGTTGAAGTGTAGTCTTTCTGTATTCTGATTAAATTAATCACTTTTTTATCCTGTGCATTTGTTGATGTGTACTTAGATAATCCAAAGCAAAAGAAAACATTTGTAAAACTATGAATGTGCTGAAAATATCCTACTCCATAGAATGAAAGCTTTGCAGAATGATAGAACCTCTTAAATGGCAAGGTTTTTTTAAGCATATTACTTGATAAAGAAAGCTATGCCAGCCACACATACATTCATCTTTCTCTTGAGCACATCCAGGCTTAGTGATCTAATTCATGGGCTGTCAAGAGACAACAAACCGACGTGAATTTCAGGAATCTGGGAATTCTTTCACCACTCGACATTTTCATGTGATTTTTAAAACCCTTTGGCAGGGAATGCTCGCTCACTCCTGGAAGTGTGGCCAGGTAGAATGCTAGTCACCACAGCTAAGCTGACTTGAGGAATTGAAAATGACAGGCTGTATCTGAGTGTGCCCTTCTCCACATGAATACATTTTTTCCTCTTCATATCCAGCAACAAAGACTTGTATAATAAATGACTCCATGAAGCATGGTCCTTCTCAAGCATTAAATTATGCCTTTTACCTCAGGACTTATCATGCATAGAACATATAACGTACCTAGAAGGCCCTTCCAGTGAGCGATGCTGCTTGCTAGCGCTGAACCAAATTTAAATCTCTTTAGACTCACAATGAAATTACTTGCTCACTTGGTTGTTTTATTCGACTAATGATTTTGCAATATCACATTCGGTTGAATAATTATACCGGGAGAGATGCTGAATGCCCATCTTTGCTAGATTAGAATAATTTATAAGTGCAGTTTTTCTATTCCATTAAGCGGTATCACCTTCTAATGAGACAAGCACAACAAGGTAGACGCAATGATATGTAACAAACAAGAGAAAGAAAATACAATTTGGGCAGGCAGAAATGTTAGTGGAATACTTGTTAGGGAAAGCCATATTTATTTATCATCATGGAACAATATACCTGAAAGGGACACCAGAAGAGCATTCTCTCTCTCTCTCTCTCTCTCTCTCTCTCTCTCTCTCTCTCTCTCTCTCACACACACACACACACACACACACGCGCGCGCGCGCGCATTGAGACTAAAGAATTGACACATTTCTCATTTTGCATGAGTATGAGTTATTAGTAGCAGGCCCCCAATTTTAAAAATCAGTACTTATTTTCCCCCCGAAATAGCCTGACCCTGTCCTCAGAATGTGGATGATATGTGTGCTTACTTCTCTCTTGAACATTTTAGGGAAAGATTGTTTTGTCTGCCTTTCTCCGCGCCCCCCCCCCCGGGCCCCGTCCGTGCCCTCAGTACATTCTCCTGTTTTTGCCATACGGGCTCTCTTTACACGGAGTTTAAATCTGACAGGCCGGTGCTATTTATGAAGGCCCCTTTGGGATAACAGATGGCAGGACTATTCATCTCCCCTGTGGGTGCCTGGCCATGGGCCATAGGTTATTCATTTCTAGTTTTTAGTTCGACTGTGAAATGAGAATTGGTTATAACATGCTACTTTGGAAAAAAGCAGAACCTCATTTTAAAATGGCCTTGATGTAAGTGTATCTGTATGATTAATTAGAAGAAAAAAGTGAAAAGAGTTTGCATTGTTTAATGAACTATTTACATTAAAATTCTTCAAAAAAAAATCTGGGCTTTTTTTGGTTTGTTTTAAAAAATGTTTTATTTTTAGCCTTAGCTGGTTTGGCCTAATGGATAGAGTGTCGGCCTATGGACTGACGGATCCCAGGTTCAATTCTGGGTAAGGGCATATACCTCAGTTGCAGGTTCAATCCCTGGCCCTGTTCAGGGCACGTGCGGGAGGCAACCAATTGATGTGTATCTCTCACATTGATGTTTCTCTCTCTCTATCTCTCCCCCTTCCACTCTTTCTAAAATCAATAGAAAATGATCTTTGGGTGAGGATTAACAACAACAAAAATAATAAAAAAAATTTTATTTTTAATTTTGTGAATGTATGGGGCCTTTAAGTATGAAGCCATTCCAAATCCCTACTAATAGTACATTTAAATCAAACAATCAGTTACATATTATGTCTTTATATGTCTAGAGCATCATATCATGAGGCAGTTATAAGGCTCATGCCCTTCATTTAGGTGAATACCATTTAATTTCATGCAAAGATATACTTCATTAAAAAAAATCAATTGGTGTTATAGATTAGTAATGAACACCTGTTTCTTATAATGTACCTCTCACGCTACTGAAGGGATCAAGATTGAAAGAGTTTTTACAGTTAAGTTTCTCCAATCCCACTTCATCCAGAGGAGCTGGGGAGTGGAGGGTTGTGTGTGTGTGTGTGTGTGTGTGTGTGTGTGTGTGTGTGTGTGTGTGTTTTAAATTTTCACCCAAGGATATGGCTTTTTTTATTGGTAGGTGTTTGCTTGAGAGAGAGAGAGAGAGAGAGAGAGAGAGAGAGAGAGAGGAGATGAAGGGGAAGAGTGAGGAAGGGAGAGAGAGAAACATAGATATGAGAGAAAAACATTGATTGGCTGCCTCCCCATACCCACCCTGACCAGGATGGAACTGCAACCAGGTATGTGCCCAGACTTGGAATCAAACCTGTAATACTTTGGTGTACAGGACGATGCTCCAACCAACTGAGAGACCCAGCCGGGGCCAGGGCAGCTGTGTTTTTATCTAATGATGTTTGAAACAAGGCCTAATCATTAGAGATGAAAAATAGTTTGGAGTAAATTCCAGGAATTTATTATCACTATATTTCACTCACTTTGGCAGTATCTGCATTTCCTGGAGGAAGGCACAAACCATGTCATAGCAATTGATATTTGGTACTCAAAAAGGACAACCAGTCTTCACTGAAGCAGTCTGGGAAGGCATTTTTGGGAAGGGGTCTTCACAGCCACTAAAATTCTATCAAAAAGGCCCATGTCAACAATGTGTAATTGATACCCATTTTCTTCTTTACAATAAGCCGACATAGAATTATTCATTGATTAAGAATTCTTCCTGCTGTGACCATCTTCATACACATCGGCATATTTTAGAGTACTTCTTGAGATATTTTTATCATTTAAATCATAACATTTCTGATATTTAGAATGTATGCAGTAGTTTAATGAATTTCTGCAGGATTCATTTCCAAAACATGGCATTCGTTAAATGTTAAAATATGTCTCATTCATTTCAGAAAATGAACCACTCTGGTGTTGAAATTGTATAGTCATATCAGAAATGTCACAAAGGGGGCCATTTTCCTGTAATACATCACTTTTCTGTTTAGATTGAAAGTGATAAAGATGGCAAGGCAAAATAATAGATGATATGCCTCACTCTTAATGCTTTTTTACTCTAAAAACAACCCCATAGCCATCTGTTATGTGCATGTCAGGTTGTTACAAGTGAGTGATATTCTTTTTTTCTTTGAGAAGAAATTTATGGCAATTCTGAGCACAGTTAATTTAAAAACATATGGCGATATTAATAAAGTACCTATGTAAATACTAAATCCTCATTACCTTTTGCATTCATGGGCCTGGGTTAGGTTTAGCTGTATTGTGGAAGTTGCAGAACAAGCCTTGCTGTTCAAAGTTAGGTGGAGACTTGGACTGTGTCTATGTTTATTTATGAAATAAAATGTTTGTCAATTTTTAAAATTATTCTAGAATAGAAACCATATGCTGCTAGAAGGTTCAAAATTAAGCTTAAACTGTAGTTATCATTTCTGCTTTTAGACATGTATTTCCTTCAAGTTTTTATTTCTTGTGTTTTTATGTTTATAATCTTAACTGCTCTAAAAACTGATAGACCAATGCCCTGACCTTGTGTGACTAAGTGGTTAGAGTATTGTCCCTCATACCAAGGGATCTCGGGTTTGATTCCCAGTCAAGAGCAGTACCTGGGTTTCAGGTTTGATTCCCCACCCTGATTGGGGCCCGTACAGGAGGCCACCAATCTATGTGTCTCTCTCATATCAGTCTCTCTCTCTCTCTCTCTCTCTCTCTCTCTCTCTCTCTCTCTCTCTCCTCTCTTTCTGTCTCTTTCCTTGCCTCCTCCCCCCTTCCTTCCATTCTCTCTAAAATTAGAGGGAAAAGAAGCTTTCCTTTCCATTCAGGTGAGACCTGTTGAGCTGTTCCAGGAGGGTTGATTTGACAGGTGAATGATTCAGGCATTAGGGAGACCACGCATTCCTTCCCAGTGTCACTAAGGCATACATATGTAGTGTCTTATTACATTTTCTTATTAGAGATGAGAAGCTGGTTTAAATTAACTGAATAGAAAGTCTTGTGGTTACACATAATCCAGTTCTTTCCACCAGCGATTAGACAGCAGTCAGCATTGATTTATACGTGAGCAGAATAGTGGCCACTTCGTGAGATAGTACTTTAGAATTTCTAAGAAGTGCTTATAGCATAGATTTACTTAGTGATGCCAGAGATTTTTAGAACGGTGATGATTCCTTTTGTACCAGAATTTCAGCTAATGTTGTAAAAGTATAAGAATAGGAAAGTAATGACTCGTGTTGGGTGAAATATTGTATATAATGTAATGCTATTAATGTTGCTATGGTTATAGTCACAAGAAGGGGTAAATGACTGTTAAATTAGATTATATCTGAGCTCAAATTTTGTAGAGGGTATGAAAAGGGAGCCTTGGGGCTCATTAGAACTCTGGAAGGGGAAAGGAGAGGGTAGGCATTTAGGAGGAAGCACACACAGGAGTGGGAGCATAGATGAAGTACTAGTACGTTTTACCCATTCCATGATTCCATGATTCCAGCTACGGAAAGCATAGTATTAAACCTTTATCGATTGTTCTGGAAAATACATTGAGAGTTTTGTAGAAGGCAGATGCTAGATGAACAGTCCCTGGTGAATGCTGCCTGGATATTTAGGGCAAAGTGTTCAACATCGTATCAGAAGACCTACAACCATGGATATTCTGTATGGCCTTAACCAAGTAACTGAAGCCTCTTACAGCTTTAGTTTCCACATTTGGAAAGTGGGAATAACTGCACCTGCCTTTTCTATAAACCCACCTACCTACCCCACAAGGTTTGGTGGGAGCAGAAAATAAGATGTGATCAAATACTTTTAATATATAAATTGCAGCATTAAAAAAAGCTTCTTAAGAGAAATAAGAAACTAAAATGTGTGTCAAGACTATTTTTTCCCTGTAGAATCCCATGCATTTATCCAGTTTGGTCCTATGTAAGATAATTTTCATCAGCATTGTGTGATTTAAGAGGCAATCAAAGAAATTTTTGTCAACTATATCCCTCTAGCAGCTCATCAAGTAAATGTCCCAACCCCACAGGATGTTTACACTATGATAGACACTGTACCAAATTGAAGATATCATACAGTTGCAGTGTTTCTTTCGAGAGTAACATGATGATAGTAACAGTGTTCAGCCATTACCAAGAGAAGTTTAATATCTCATAGGCAGTAAGAGGGCACATGGTTCTAAGAAGGAAGATGGAAGCACAGAAAGCTGGGAGAGATGTTCCAAAAAGTAGCCACTCTTGTGAATTTGCTTTATTCAAGACTTATCTCAAAATAACAAATAACATTCTCAATACACCAAGCCATTTTACTGTGACACTTTGAAAAATTAAACAGCATGTACACACTTCCAAAGTTGAATGTCTGTTTTCTCTCTTCTCATGATTACCACATATGTGATCATGAAAATGCTTTACTATATATGGGATTGGGCTCTTGTGAGGGTTGATATATAGGTATACCTTCAATATATCACTTAGAAATTTTTAAAATTACTATTTCTATTATTTACCAAAGACAGAGAAAAGAGCTATCCGCTGAGCTACGATTTCTAAGTGCAACCAATGGCTCTCTGTAACAGGGGCTCAACACTGAGCACGGAAAAGCACTTGGGTGTTCCCAGTTTGGCGATATAAGTAGCATAGTATTAAAGGTCAGAAAAGTAATCTTTACTTTGCAGTTCTACCACTGCCTGATTGACTTTTGGTGAAGAATTTGTTTCTTTTGAGTTTCTGGATCATCATCTGTAAACTGTGGAAACAATGTCTACCTTATAGAGATATTAAATCAATAAAAGTTAATAATGACTTTAAGCATTTAGAATGTTAACATTATGCTCCTTCCTTTATTCACTTGGGAAATCAGAAATATGGAGCCTTTTATTTATTTATTTTTATTTATTTTTCTTCATTCTATTTTTATTGTTACTGTTATTTATTTATTTTTATTTTTAAACTTTTTATTGATTAAGGTATTACAAATGTGTCTTTATCCCCCCATTGTCCCCTAATCCCCATAGTCTTGCCCTCACCCTCATCCCCTGCTGTCTACGTCCATCCCTTATGCTTATATGCATGCATACAAGTCCTTTGGTTGATCTCCCCTCCTTACCCCTACATAAACCGATGAACAAAAACAGATTCAGAGACAGAGAAGCATTGATCAGATGCTCAAACCTCAGAGGGAAAGTAGGGGAGGGTGGGGGATATGGAGCCTTTTAAAACATCGATTTTCAGCAAATTTTTTAAAAGTAAAAACTAAATAAAATACTGTGTGTGTGTGTGTGTGTGTGTGTGTGTGTGTGTGTGTGTGTGACATTTTCTTCATCTATTCATTTATCTGTTGACAAGCAACTGGGTCATATTCATGTCTTGTCTATTGGGAATAATAGTGCAACAAACTTGGAAGTGCAGACATCTCCTCAGTATCCTAACTTCATTTTTTGGATATATATCCAGAAGTGGAATTGCTGGATCATATGATAGTTCTATTTTTAATTTTTGTTAAAAATTAAACCTCCCAATGTTTTCTATAATGGCTGTACCAGTTTACATTCCCACCAACAAAGCAAATATACATATAAGGGTGTCCCCACCAAAAATGTATATGTAGTTTAATAACCAATAGCTCAATTTTGAAACTGAAATGTATTTCAATAAACACTGTATTCATAATTATTCAAAGTATGCATATACATTTTTGGGAACACCCTATATGTAACAAACACATTTAAGTTTAATTAGCATATTATTTTCTTAGAATGTATAAAATGATCATGTGACAATCTATAACATATGCAAAAGAGCAGTACTATTGTGGTGCAAACTCTACAATTTTCTTATTTTAGTCCTTTCTAATTTTGAGGTGCAGGAATTTTCATTTCATTGAGGTTTACTTTACACGACATAAACTTCCTTTTTTAAATGTGTAATTTAATAATTCATAGTAAATTTATAATATTGTGAAAATATTACCACAGTCCATTTAAAAAATATTTTCATTACTTTCTAAAGATCCCTTGTACTATTTTCAGTTTTTTACCCATTTCTATGACCATTCTCATGCTATAGGAACCTACTATTATAGATTTTTTTTCTATTTAATTCCCATAGTGGAATCATAAAATACATAGCCTTTCTTATATAAATGCTGTATTTAGCATAATTCTGAGGTTCATTCCATTTGTAGCTTGTATCAGAATCAATGGAAATGCAGAATAAATGGTTGCCTACTCAATAGGTATGACTTGCATCAAACCCTTCTTGTGACCGGATGTCATTCTTATATCCCCCATGACCAGGTGGGAAGATCATAGGCTTCACAATCAGAAATAATTGCTTTGGATTTTGGCTCCTGTAAATGTTCTTTCTCTAGAAAAGCCCCAGTTTCTTCATTAGCAAAATGGAGAAAATTGTACCTTTCAGGACTGCTGTGATGCTGTGATGACTAAACAAATTAAGCCTTGATCTGATCCTAGGTAGTGAGAGTTATAGCAACTATTATCCTCTTTAGAGCTGGTGATGAATAGAAGTTCTTTGTACTGGAATTATCTGCCATGAATAACCCTCCCCCCTAAATGAAGAAAGCAATTAAAACAGCAACCTCTCTTCTTCTACCTCGATTTATATCTTCATTAGTTTCTATCATTTTCCCTCTTTCCCAAATCTCAAATTTCTGTACTAGCATAGTTTCTGTTGTTATAGAAGGTGGTGGTGGGTGGTGGGAGAGAGAGAGAGAGAGAGAGAGAGAGAGAGATTTCAGGTTTGTGTGGGGGGCTGGTGGGCGGTTTCAGGAAAGAGAAATTATACTTGTTTTACTTGACCCCAATGTCAATGAGATTATAGAATAGTAGTCTTCATCTCAGTACTATGGAAAAAGTATTTTGTAGCATTTAAAATATATTTACTCTTTGTTCTCCAATAATCAGAAATGTCCACACCAGACCAGACTGCCTCAGGACACAGTGGACTCACCTCCCGGAGGTCAGGTGTAAAGACCTCTTGATCATTATAAAAAAGTGATTTCTTGACTAACTTGGGAGGTAGATCACTGGTCCTGAACATCCTTCCAGTCATAAAATCCCTATTCTGTGGGGTTTTCTTTAAAGGGATTTAATGGCTTATACAATGAAGTTACAGATGGTAAAATCTCAGGATGGCAGGAAAAATATTTTGGAGTAGGAATGGTTCCAACCAAATGCTCCTTTTAAAAGTTTTTCCTTGGCAAAACTGTCAAAATCTGACACCTGCATTCCCAAAGATATGTTTATTTTGCACTTAACAATAGGGAAGGCAACTGTTTCTGAAAGTGACTGTTTTGCTTCAAGAATCTGATTCTCAATGTATGTATCTCAAGGGAAATGGAGAAAAGCTATATGGTATGGGCATCTGTTTTATTTTATTTTTTCCCCCTCATCATACCTGCCTCTTTTCAAATTAAATACTTATTCTTCTGTGGAATTTACCATTCCCATGTTCAGGTAGTTCGGGGCTATTTCCTCCATAGAAGTAAAAATGTGACCCAGGAATTGTTAATCATTATATCCCAGGCCCCCACACCTTTCACAGTGATTGGCCAAATAAGCTCATTAGTCATAGGCTTCCCTGAGAGGCCTTCCCTTCTCTTTTGGTTTATAAAATTCAGATAATTTAAGCATTTATTTCTCTGTAGCCAAGGCTTCCTTTATAAAGGAAGAAGAAAATAAGAACAAAACATTCAGAGGGTTTGGAGCAAGGACAAAAATTGAAGTTTTATATATTTTAATTTCTGAAGTTTCAGAGGCATCGTCAACCGCAGGACTCTTCAGGTAAGTGAGCTAATGCATTTTCATTATTTTCTCTTAAGCTTGTATGAAATGGATCTCCATCTTCTCCAATTTGAACCCTGAATAATACTGACAATGTTACTACCTTCGGTGAATATTCCAAGTAAAAATTTTTAATATACAGGTTTGGCTGAGTTGAGGTGGAATAATAAGTAATGAAGACACCTTTATACCTGATTAGGAAATAATAATAACAATAATAATAGTTGTTATTAAATCACATTTAAACTACCAGCCCCAGAACCTTCAAAGGCATACATTTTGGGGTTTTGAGAGTTTGATAGGAAAAAAATCAGAAACTTGGACTGAGTGTAGGCTGCCTCTAGCATCCTTTTTAAAGATCCTACAAAAAAATCCTTCTAAGCTATCAACTTCTGTTGCAAAAAGGTGCGACATAGAGTTTCGATAAGAGCTGAACACCTCTAGAGCAAAAGAAAAGACTGATTTCCCAGGATTCTCCCAAATGCCTCCTGCTGAGCACCACATGACCTGAAAAGGTAGTAATTTCACCGGAAAGTGCATTTCAGTGAGGGCAGCCAAGTTTCAAAGAGGCAAGTCGCCAATGTCTTACTGTTCCAGCCAAATGCAGTCATCTTTCCATGGATTCACTTTTTTGCAGTTTTAGTTACCTATAGTCAACTACATTCCAAAAATATTAAATGTGAAATTCCAGGAATAAATAAGTCATAAGCTTTAGATTGCACTCCATTCTGAGGAGCGTGATGAACTCTCACCCTGTCCCGTTCTGTTCTGCCTGGAATGTGATTCCTCCCTTTGTCCAGTTTATCCAGGCTGTATACCCTACCTGCCCATTAGTCACTTATCAGATCCACTGTCCCAATATTGTAGTGCTTGTGTTTAAGTAATCCTCGTTTTACTTAATAATGGCCCTAAAGCAAAAAAAGTAGTGTTGCCAGAAATTTGGATATGCCTAAAGGAAGCTATAAAGCGCTTTCTTTAAGTAAAACTGTATACATGCATAGGGGTGGGAAAACATCATAGTGTATATAGGGTTTGGTAATATCCATGGTTTCAGGCACTTACTGGGTTTCTTGGGATGTCTCTTTCATGGATAAAAGGGAATAACTGCATTTCACTTTGCTCAGACACAAAGTGCAAGCATAAAGACATTTGCTGAGGTCTAAACCACCTGACATTGAAAAAAGACCAAGTAGGGTATATGTTGAAGAACAATTTCTCAGTAGGATTTCTGTGTATTAATTTCTGGACAATCCAAGAATGGGCGCTTAATGCACCCATTTTTAAGGTTATATTGACAGAGAAAACCCAAGCTTGCCAATGGTAACACTCCAGTCAGAGAAAGGAGAGCCGCGTAGCTGTGCCACATAATATGAAAATGGCTCCCGAGAAGATTTATTTACTTTCTCTTCTTTCCCATCCATGATTATCTACTGCAAGTTTTGTAGTGATTGCAATGGTCATTGACCAAAAGGGATGAGGGCCACTTAGAGCACATCTGGATTTGGGCATCGTTGCTGATGCATGAACTTGACACCACCCTGTCTCAGTTTTGATTTGAGTATGTTCTGGATTTTGAATTTGGAAAATTTGCTTTGTACTATGAGAGGAAATTCTTTAAAATATATTTATGTGAAAACCAAGGGAGATTCTCTCTTTGACCAAGTTCTCCCCAGATTCTTTTGAGCTTGTTTTCAAGTAGGCCTTGCCTTTTTGACTTTCCTGTTTGTCTCTGCATCATTCAATTTTCGCAAGAATCCCAGCAGGTGGGTTGTCAGAATCTGCCCTTATCCCTAATATTTCCTTTTAGAAATTTTCCATTGTTGGGGGAGAAGAATTTTGCTCTACCTTATGAAGGTTCTTGTGACTGGTCTGATAATCTAATTGGCAAGAGACAGATTAAGAAGAAAATAAAATTTAATTTCATATGTACAGGAACCCATATACATAAGAGGTTTTAATACAGAAGGGTAAAATGAGGTATACATGCCATCGAGAGCCAAAGAATGGGATAGGGGTCTGAAGCTTCAGAGGGGAAGAAGGCAACTCATAAGACAATAAGAAGAACACATGTTCAGTAATTAGATGCTTGCTCTGACATACAGATGAGTCATATACATTTATTTCTGGCAATAACTCATTGTGGGTAAGGCCCCCAATTAACATTATTTAAAGGAAAGGTGAAATTTCTCTTGAGCTCACAGTGTCTCAATTGCTATTAGCTCAAATAATCCTCATGGCAAAAAGGCCCATCTTAGGTAGACCTGTCCTGAACCCTTCCACCATCCTCTGACCCCTCACATTGCTCTTTAGGATAAATCCCTACTTTTCCTTCTTGTATTCAGAGTTGAGCCTCATCTCTCTCCTCTACTACAACGTTCCATTGTAGTAGCTCTCTTGTGTACCTATCTCAATAGTTACCCTTGAATAAAATCTTTCTTGCTGTTATTTGTCAAATGCCCTGCATAATTTTCTAGTTAAAAAAAAATAAAGAATCCACTTCCTGTTCAGGTTTTATTTAATATCCGCAAAGAGACATTTGCATTTCTGGAGTGTTTTTACTAAATGCCAGTACATTAATATTTGTTTAGGGGATTTCAAACATCAGTTAGAAAGGTATTACAGTGCAGAGACATTTTTAACCACCCTTAAAAATCACACAATTTGGCCACAATTAGTCCGTCAATAAGGAAAAGTCAAGTTGTGTTTTCCAACAAAAAGGCAAGAAGAGGTTGTAACATTAGACACATGGACTTTGTGTTTGGCAATACTATCATGGAAAACACACACACTGTCTAAGGTATGTATGATGAAAAGAAAAAGAAATGAGACCAATGAGAAAAGGCCAACAGTGTCTAAAAAAAATAGTATAAAAAAATTTCCTGGGTGTGTCAAGAAAAACATTTTTTTTGAAAAACAACTAAGATGAGACAATTGAATGTTAATTGTCTACCAATTATAAACAGTAGAAAATGATGCCAATGAGCTGTTATTTTCTATTTTCATTGGATTTTTTAAATTATCATTTTATTCCACTCACCATCCCTCCCTGGCTATCGAATTTAATTACCTCCTTTTTGTCTGAAATTATAGCTCAGATTGAAAGACCTAATTAAGAAAGAGGAATTTGAGCAACTCTGACAACTCCTTTTCAATAGAAAAATCTCAATGAGCAATTCAGTCTATTCAGGAATAACTACAATAAAGTTTCCCCTTAATGATCAATATTGTTCTCCACTGAGTCTCTGACCTTATCAAAGTAGTTAGTCCTATGGGTTTGGAAACTTTCTTCCAAACAAGTCTTTGAATTTAAAATTATTTGCTGCCTGGATGTGTAATATCTCTGTCAGTAAACATTATTACCTATATAGCATATTGGTGAGATTTAAGCTTAACAGAGAAATTTTTAAAAATGAAATAAAGAAAAGAAAATTAAAGAAAGGAGCCAAAAAGAAAAGAGAAGAAATAAAAATGAAAGAGAAGAAAAGAAATCGGAAGTAGTAAGTTCTGTATCTACATGTATAAAAGGCTAAGGGACCATACGACCACCTGATCGGCTGGTAGGTATGACACACTCTGACCACCAGGGGGCAGAAGCTCAATGCAGGAGTTGCTGAGCTGCGGTGACTTGGCAGTGGTGGTTCTCGGGGGAGGGAGCCCGATTCCCGTGTGCATCACCTGAGAACAGCCCTCTTGCAATCCAGGACCCCTCAGGGGATCCAGGACCCCACAGGGGATGTCAGAGAGGCAGTTTTGACCCAATCCCCACAGGCCAGGCTGAGGGACCCCATCTGCCAGAGGTGCCCTTTGAGCTGCAGTGCCATCCCAGGCGAGGCTGGCTGAGGAAGGACTGTGACAGGTTGGCTCCAGGGTGTGTCCAGCCCATCTTGCCCAGTCCCACCCGGCTGGCCACTTTCTAATTAATTTCCTTTCAATGTGCATGAATCAATGCACTGGGGCACTAGTGTTGACCATAAAAACATTCAAACCTATAGAAAATTTTATGAGTCTACTTATTTGAGCTAAACCTTATTGAGGACATGCCCAGAAGCAAGATCTCGATAGATTGGGAAAATGCTTTGGGAAAACGGAAGTTTTGCAGTTCTTTTTATGCCTTTGGAATCAAAGGAGGAAACCTAGGGATGATTACATCAAATCCATTGGTGGTAGATTAAGGAGACTACAGAAAGCCAGGCTGGGAAATACCTATAATTGGATAAAGTAACATGAAGAGCTTTATGCTTCTTTTACATGGGTTGGTACGGCATAGTTAACATTTACAGTAAACAGGGATGGTATACAGGCAACAAGATGCTCAAGAACACTGGACAGGGCTTGCTTAAGGCGAATATAAACCTTTCACTAAGGAAGTCATAGGCTGGGCCATGACTACCCACCATGACCTGACCAGTTAGGATTTTATAATCATCCTGTGAGATTACTTTGGTCATTGAGCTTGTAATTCTGAGAGGTCATCCTACTTGCCATTTGTCCTTGTTCCTGCCACCATTTTGGCCCATTCCCTACTTTCATACTAACAAAGACTTCCTGTGACCAAACTTTCGTCAGGCTCCTCTGAGCCCCCTGTTTGGTTAAGTCAACACATTTTGGCATCTCTCAGTGCAACAAGAATCCTGCTAAGTTAGTTTAGTGAGAATGTTTTATCCTCTATATATAAACCCACTTCATATCTGATGAAATTACTCAACACCTATCTATGGTATCTGATCACTTTGACCTACCTTCAGAAGAATCCTGTCAAGTCAATTTAACCAAAATTACCACCCCTCCATATAGTGTGTTATTTTTTGTCTAATGATTTTATTCTGCTCCTTGAATAAAACCCCATTTGTCTTTGTTGTATTTGAAATTGAGCCCAGTTCTATACTGAGATGTCTTTTTCTCTATTGTAATAATTTCTGAAAAACACTTGCTTTTACCACTTTACTGTCCAACTCCGGTTTTCTTTTCCAGTTATGACACCCTTTCTTTTTCTCATGGTCAGTAAAACTAAACTAACCCTAATATGATGCATCATTTGTTTATAATGTTCCCCTAAACGACCCTAATATGATGCATCATTTGTTTATAATGTTCCCCTAAACATCTAAATTTAACTTGCAAATCTTTAAAGATAGTGAAGAAGTCTAGAATAAAGCAATATGGCATATATATATATGATGGAAGGCATTTTAATTCCTATAAAATTTGATATTTTTATTTGTCTTTTGTTAATTTGATTTGCAGGCTCCTAATAAAAAATCTAAGAGGGTAATATATCCCTCCCTGTTCCCATAAACCTCCCTGGTCCATATTATAATAGTATATAAACCTCAAATTTTTACCTCCTTGCTTCACATTTCTTTGTGAATCCCAGTGTACATAATCAAACCAATTTATTTATTTATTTATTTATTTATTTATTTATTTATTTATTGTCTTCTTAAATGCTTTCTGTTTGTCCCTACTTTGTCTAGAATGTGAGATTCACTAAGGTAATGGCAGATTTGTCTTATTTATCATTACATTCTAATAATGCCAGGGCCCATAGTAGCTACAACACACACACACACACACACACACACACACACACACACAGCTGTGAAAATAGTGAATAAATGGTCATTATTGTTATTATTATTGTTATTATTGATTAGAAGTTAGTTATCTTACATGAAATTTACTTCTCTCAATCCTATCATCCTCCATTATTTCTCTCACATGCTCCTACTGGCTAGAAGAATTCTTATGCCACACAGTCTTTTATCCAAGGACTATCCTATGTGAAAGTATCTAATACATGTTAGACATATAATTAATGTTTATTTAGGGCCTACTATTTTTCAGCCATATTGTCTGGAGTGTTTATTTAATTTCACAGGAATGCTTTGACGTAGGGATTCCTAAATTCATAAGGGCAAACTGAAGTCCATATGCTGGAACTTGTTTAAGATAATGATTGCAATGAGTCCTACCTTTGAAACTCAACACTTTATTTTTGTTTTAAATATACTTTATTGATTTTTTACAGAGAGGAAAGGAGAGGGATAGAGAGTTAGAAACATCGATGAGAGAGAAACATCTATCAACTGCCTCCTGCGCACTCCCTACTGGGTATGTGACCACAACCAAGGAACATGCCCTTGACCGGAATCGAACCTGGGACGCTTGAGTCCGCAGGCCAACGCACTGTCCACTGAGCCAAACCAGTTAGGGTTGAAACTCAACACTTTTAATCATAGTTTGTAGTTTTTAAGCAGTTCAATTTGAGTTTCCTCCTTGTAAATTGTTCCTTTTTAGTCTGCAATGACAATAGGAAATTAAAGAGTTTTTCTCTCTTTCTGAGAATGGGAGAGTGGAGAAATACTGCCATGCTGCAGCTTCTGCCAGCTGTTTTTCTTACTGAGAGTTCAGTTCAGCAAAATAAGGGAACCAAGTTTCAAGATAAGAGCATCCCAGTGTGATTAAACTAGAAAAACTACTTCAGGGAAATAACTCTGTTACATGCGTATATCTTCCAAGGGATGTATCAGTCAGCCTAGGGAGATCTATCCTCTTGAGGAAATATAAATCATTGATGAAGGAAACAGAGTAAACACGGGTTCCATGAATTAAGTAGCTATTTGGGAGCTGTCCTAGTTTGTTATCTCTACTAGAGAACAATAAAAGGACATAGAAGAGAATTAAGTGAAAGCAAGCAGAAGTATTTCTTAGTAAGAAATCAGACAAGATAATTCCAGAAAAGTTAGAAACAACCCTGAAACAGGAGGTATACTGGAAGGGTCCTCATTTAAACACAGAGAGGGCACTACTGGTCCAATAAACACATTGTGCCACTAAACAATAGGTCAGGTTCAGACAAGGGACTGTCAACTAGCCTACAAGAAATGTTAAGTTGTGTGTGTGTGGCGGGGGCGGGGGGGTGGGGGGGAGAGACATACAGCAATGAGGCTTTTAAAGGCTTGCACTAAAATCTGGTTAAGTTTTCTATTTATGTCCTACCTTAAAAGTTATTTTCTCAGAGTCCATAGAAACAAAAGAATATCTAATTTCACTAAAATGCAAAGAAGTGACATTTTAAGAACTCTTTTTAAAGGTGATCTTCATATTTTTTCTAAATATTAAAGTAATGAGAACTAAGACATTAAACACTGCCAATTAGAGATAGGTATTTTTTATATATTTTTTTATTTATAAAGTAGACGTCCGGTGCACAGATTCATGCACTGGTGGGGTCCCTTGGCCTGGCCTGTGCCCTCTTACAATCCGGGACCCCTCAGGGGATGTTGGAGAGCCGGTTTTGGCCCACAGGCTGAGGGACCCCACCAGTGAATGAATTCATGAACTAGGCCTCTAGTATGCATATAAAATCTTTAGTTAATCTCTTCCCACCCTCCCCACCTCTTCCCTCTGAGATTCATCAGTCTGTTCCATGTTTCCATGCCTATGGTTTCCACTCCTGCATTCATCATCTGCCCCCTGGTGGTCTGTGTGTGTCATAGCTACTGGCCAGTTGGCCAGTCGCTTAGGCATATATATATACATATATATAAATTTGTGCACTCGGGGGGGTCCCTCAGCCCGGCCTGTGCCCTCTCGCAGTCTGGGACACCTCAGGGGATGTCCACCCGGGGGAACGGGCCTAAGCTGACAGTCAGACATCCCTTTGGCAGCCCAGGAGCCCTCAGGGGATGTCCACTTGCCAGCGGGGACCAGGCCTAAGCTGCAGTAGGACATCCTTAGAGCTGCTGAGGAGGTGGGAGAGGCTCCCACCATCACTGCTGTGCTGGCAGCCATCAGCCTGGCTTGTGGCTGAGCAGAGCTCCCCCTATGGGAGCGCACTGACCACCAGGGGACAGCTCCTGCATTTAGCGTCTGCCCTTTGGTGGTCAGTGTGTGTCATACTGACCAGTCATTCCCAGTCGTTCTGCTGTTAGGGTCAATTTGCATATTACCCTTTTATTATATGCCTGGTGCATGGGTGGGGGCTGGCTGAAGGGTTTGCCCTGAAGGGTGTCCTGGATCAGGGTGGGGGTCCCACTGGGGTGCCCGGCCAGCCTGGGTGAGGGGCTGAGGGCTGTTTTCAGACTGGCCACAGCCCCTTCAGGGTAGGGGTCCTCTGGGGTGCCTGGCTAGCCTGGGTGAGGGGCTGATGGTTGTTTGAAGGCTAGCCCCGGCCCCCAGCTACCCAAGCTCCCAGTGGAGACTGGCTGGAAGCAGGTATCTGGGATTTATTTATCTTCTATAATTGAAACTTTGTTGCTTTTAGTGGAGGCCATAGCTGGCTAGGGAAGGTGGGAAACTTGGCCTCCTCCATCGCCAGGGCAACCAAGCCTCCTGCTTGCTCTAGCTCCATGGCTGCCAGCCACCACCTTGGTTGGCTTAATTTGCATATAGTCACTTTGATTGGCTGGTGGGCGTGGCTTGGGGCATAGCGAAGGTACGGCAATTTGCATGTTTCTCTTTTATTAGATTAGATGGCTATCTATACAGAATTGTTTAATTAAAATAATATTGCTTATCAGTTTTATTATATCACTAGAAGCCCATTGCATGAAGAGATTCGTGCAATAGGCCTTCCTTTCCCCTGGCTGCCAGCACCGGTTTTCCTCCAGCACCTGGGATCCAGGGCTTCACTCTGGCCGGAGCCTTCAGTCTTCGCTGCTCCGGCCGGAGCCTTCAGTCTTCACTTTGCCGCTTTGCGCCTACCTATGCGAATTAACTGCCATCTTTATTGGGTTAATTTGCATGCTCTCCTGATTGGCTGGTGAGCGTAGTGGAGGGATGGTCAATTTACATTTTTGTCTATTATTAGGTAAGATGTTTTCTATTAACACCATACAATTCTCATTCTCTCAATTTCTTAATATCTTTGTATATAAACATAACTTTTTTTTATAAATATATTTTATTGATTTTTTACAGAGAGGAAGGGAGAGAGATAGAGAGTTAGAAACATCGATGAGATAGAAACATCGATCAGCTGCCTCCTGCACATCTCCTATTGGGGATGTGCCCGCAACCCAGGTACATGCCCTTGACCGGAATCGAACCTGGGACCTTTCAGTCCGCAGGCTGACGCTCTATCCACTGAGCCAAACCGGTTTCGGCTAAACATAACTTTTAAATGTATTATTTCAATGTACAAACATATGTAAATTATATAAATATTTCCCTCATAATGGGTATTTCAGTTTTTTCTTCCTATGACAAATATATTTCTGCAAAATTCTGCAGGCACATCAAGTATTTTTTAATCTGGCTAAATTTCTCAAAATTACTAATTCTAAAGGATGCATATTTAAACAGCATGTACATATTTTCTATTGCCCCACTGGTCTTCACTCACACAGCACAAATGGCCAGGCTTTCTTCATATTGACCCATGCAGGATATATGATTGCTTTGTGCTCATCTGATGTGGTATAAGATAAAATTATTAATAAACCATAAGACTTCTCATACTGAAACACATATAGGGCCAATTCTTTTTACTTTCCTATCCCACCACCACTACCCCTGGTTCATATGTTTCTGCTACCAGCTCTTTGTCTGTGTCCAATCTCTGGATGATGCAATTCCATCTTGAACTTTGGGAACAGAGGATGCTAAGAGAGGATACTAGGGCTAAAGAGAGTTTTGAATTATTTAAAACTAGAGGCCTGATGCACGAAATTCTTGCAAGAGTAGGCCTCCACAGCTCCAGCTGCCTCGGTCCTCATGGCCCCAGCTGCCTGCATCCCCCCTCCCACACTGGTAGTTCCAGAAGGTTGTTCTGCCATCCATTCTAATTAGCATAATAGCTCTTTATTATATAGGATTAGAAGCAGGGACAGCTGTGTAATTTTCTCGCTAGTACTTGAGATCCTCAGTCACACTGTGACTGTCAAATTAATGGCAAAATTGTTCGAAAAGTTTGATATGGTCTCTACTTCAAACCAAGGCTTTGAAGGGACATTGGCCTAGCAAGTGGCAGCCTCCATAACATTAGTCTTAATAGCAGACAGTTGGTAAAGCAAGAGGATGCCTGCCAGCGGATTAAAGTATTTTGAAGAACTGTCCTGGAGTTGTTGTACATTCCCTGTTGCCCTCTCTATTCTGCTTACCTTTGCCTGATCAAAAGCCTGAATATCAGTATTTCTGCTTTGTGTTTGGTTGCTGTTTTTTTTTTCCCCAAAAAGACTAGGTACTTTGTGATTTGCAGGAACAGGAGAAGAATTAATATTGGGTAGGGTAGCTAATCAAATAACCCATTTGACAAAACACTTGGCATGCAGTCAGTAAATACGTGCTAATATTGTTAAATATCATATAGAAAAGTAAAATAGATATAGCATTTTATAAAAAAGTGAAAATTTAGATATTTCTTAGTGTGTTTTTTTTCTGAATGTGTGTGTGAAGAGGCCCCTTACTCACTCTTAGACATATGAATATATCCTAGGTTCCTACTTGCCCAACACATTCAGTTGTGAGAATTGTGTCTCAACTCCAGGTCCCCACATGCCTAATGCTCCAACTGGAGCATTTTCATCCTGCACTACAATGGTAGAAAACTTTAGTGGGAAGGGATCATCTTTCAGATAGCATTCTACCTGAATTTTTCTCAAGGGATTACAATATTTATCAAGCCCTCCCCCCAAATTCCTTCATATATGGAAGTTAATGGCTGAAATTTCCCATGTGCAGTCTGGTTGTGCATTAAAGGATTGATCAATATAATCCTGAGATGCTTTCTCTGGTCCACGAATGTCCTTGACCATAGCAATTCTCTTTTTCTTTTTAATATTTGCAATACTTAGTATAGCGCTGCTAACAAACCTCAGGATAAATAAAGGGAAGTAGCTATTTACATAAAACTCTATAATTAACTGTTTTGAAAAAGAGAATAGGGGCTTTTTGTGTGTGTATCTGTTTGTGCTTTATGAAAAATATTTTAGCGGTTTTGCAATCAGGAATTTTGTATTTCACTTTTTGCTGATAAAGAGTAGACATTCATGTTATTACATGTTTTTCATAAGGGAGTCTTTGTATTTTATTTCTTGTTGACAGTAGTATTCAAGAGTCAGGTTTGGATGTTTTCAACTACCTTTAAAACAGTGAAAAAATTAAAAAAAATAAAACAGTGGGAAACTAATCTGAGTTATACAAAAAGTGAGTGAAAATAGATTATGGGGAAATTAACAATTCCAGGATTAAAGGCTGATAATGAAACAATATATCATAATCTTAAGGATATAAAGACTATTTTTTTATTCTGTTGCACACCACTGCCCACTACTTACCACAGGTTGAGAATTGCTAAATGTGGCAATTTCTGAGATACCAGAGAAAGGAGAATAATAAAGCATGTTGGCCTGCCCCAGTCTCAAAGGCTAGTTTTCTCCTTCCTCTGACCTATGCATTGTGTTAAATTCTGCAGCACACTTACTAGTGGCTAAAATAAATAAGAATGAGGGGGAATATTCTCTGATAACATAACAATGGAGACTTGAATAATGACATGCATCAAGGGCCCAGTTCAATTTTTATGGAAGAACTTATATTTTGAACCAGGCCACGGTGGCAGGAGGTTTACAAAAGTGAATAATGTACGAGTTTTTCCTTAAAAGAATTTATAGTTTTTTTGTGATTAGAGGATTTGAGAACTATGCCTGTGGCAGTCATTTCGTTCTTCTACCCAAATAGTGAGATGGTAAGCCACCCTCTTATGGCCTTTCCTAGAATGCGTTTTTCGGAATATCAAACTATCAACGGTTAGAAGGATACACTGTCTAGGCCAGAGAATACAGTGGCAGGAATATTTAGCAGGAGACAATGATAATATGTTTTCAGTTAAGAGGTCATTAAAAAGTGATAAGAGGTGGGAGTGGATAAGATCCACCTTGTGATTTGGGAAAAATAAATAGGATTTGGGAGGTAGGGAGAAGGGAGAAAACATGTAAGTCTTATGTTAACTTGTGGTAGAAACAGATTTTAAGTTCTCATTTAGAAGTTCTCTTTTAGAA